>NW_023397175.1:1411980-1577314 GCF_011125445.2 Fundulus heteroclitus | reverse complement strand
CCCGATCCATTGATCCCTATGGGATTTTTGGGGGTGGTTTTTTCGTAATTTTGTTGCCATGGTAACTCGAACCGCCAATAAAGTAGTAGCACACATCTCGAGATCCGAGCGCAACGTTTTGATATACCTAATTGTGGGGTGCACGCTACGGTTCGTCCGCATTAATCGTGAAGGAGAATAATAACGAATAACTAGAAAAATTTCTGAAGAATTTAGCAAGGCGCCTGCCACTTGGTGCGTACCGTACCGTCAAAATAGCAACAGGAAGTAACATGCTGCGAATTTCAGGTTCCTACGGTCTTCACAGCCCTCGCAGCGGCTGTTGAAAGGTGCCATGTTAAGTCAATGGACCTCCTAGGAGCCTCTTGCTAGCAGCGTTGTCATGGAGACTCACTGACAGCTACAGCCCTCTCTGTCTGTAAAGGTTGAAGAACTCTGGCTAAGCAGCTGTTGTAGGACCTTCCTAAAGCTATTTCCGGTTAGCAACATGCTAACGGTTGCCGCTAGCATGGCTGTGTTCAGTATCACCGGGTGATGTTACTCTGTTAGTTTGGTTGAATCCTGTACTGAGAAGTGCCTAAAAGGGAGAAAATCCTAAAATTCACCAAATCTGTCAAGCAGAAGTTTGTACAGGCTTCCTAGAGCTAATTCCGGTTAGCAACATGCTAACCGTTAGCCGCTAACATGGTTGTGTATGGTATCACTGGTGAGTGTACTCTGTCAGTTTGGTCCAATCCTGTACTGGGATGTGCCTCAAATAGGGAGAAAAAACGTCATTTAAACGTTGCCATGGTAACTCAAAATGGCGGGTGGTACAAAAAATACTTCATGGGATCAGCACACATGTTTTGATATTCACACTGTGAGGATTAAATACAAAACTCCAAGTTTTCCATACCGGAATCGATCCCACGACCTCTGCATGCAAAGCCTGCACTTTCCATCTGTGCTACACTGTAGCGCCATATATGGGCATGCATTATTGGAAACATAAGTGGTTTGATCCAAATGGCACAGAAAACTGACACATGGCTGAAAGTCACATGGAAATTTTAAAATGTTAAGAGGAAGTGACTGTGCGAATTTCAGATTTCTACATTAATCACAGCCACTGCAGTGAGCGATGAAAGTTGCCATTGTATCTCAATGGAGCGTCTAGCTCTGGCCCTCAGAGTTCCGTCGTCATGGAAACTCACTCACACACCCTGCAGCGGCCGAAGTGCAGACACTTTGGTCACAATAAGTCCCATTGGATTATAATGGAGAACTTTGCCTCGAACAACGCACGATTTCTCCGGAACCGTAAATGGGTAGAGACTAATTTTTTTCTGTGTTTATTTTTCGTAAAGGATAGGTAGAAGAATTGCGATCGTTTTTGGGCTGGAAAAAGTTTAAAACGGTCGTAAAAAAATTAATGATCTAAAGGACATTTTTATGAAATTTCAGAAATCCTCTGAAAATGTATCCCGACAAATCGCTCTGGCTATAAAAAAAGCTATAGAGATATCAAAATAATTCTTTTCACTGTGAGTATCAGCAGGCTTTTGATGACCTTGTAGCTCATTTTTCATATTTTAAATAAATCGGTGTAGGCACAGCGACGATGTAAAAAGTGGATGATGGTGGGAAAATGCAGCTCCAAAGCGATTTCAGGATTTTGCACATTCTAGCTACTCCCGAACAAATTGTTCCTCTGTGGAAAAACCGTAACAGTTATCCACAAAATTCATTTTCTTGAGTGCCCAGAAGGGTTGGTACATTCATGTGTGAAAGTCTCATGTCCTGTACATAAAACGGTTTTAGGGAGTAGCGACGATGCGAAAACATTGTGATGTTTTGGATTTTTAGACGTCATTGTTTCAAAACCGCTCCATAGGAAATGAATGGGGGAGGTTTCGGGTTTGTGTCGGCTCTGAGGTGATTTGCGAAAAAATCTATAAATCCACACCAATGAGGGTTACATTTCCCGAATCCTGACAAAAATACCTACGTTTGATGTATAATTTGTCTACAGTAGAGTGAAAATATGAGCGAGAAACAAGGATCAAGATTGTTCGAGAGGGTTTTGAAACATCTTTAAAACAAGCTAGAGTGGCCACTCTAGGCGGGGTTTGGAGAATTCAGTCATGGAACCTTCATTGTAAACGATGAGTTCGTCTGAATTTTCGGAAATGAAGCTTTGAGGAGTAACTGTGAAGAGAGACGATAAAAGATTCCACATCCCGTTTCACTTCTGAGTAGGTCACAGGATACATATTCAACAAAAGCTGGAAGGTAAACGGTGTTTCGTAGGTGAAAGGCAGGGCCGACACAGTACAAGCTTGAAAGGGTCTTTGAGGCTTTTTGAGGCTTGTCTTTCTACCCGACTCCATTCATTCCTAGGGGTTGTTTTTGGGGGGGGGTTTTTTGGCTAATTTGTTGGCCATGGTAACTCGAAAAATCCATAAAAAGTAGTAGCAGACACATCTCGAGATCGAGCCATTAGGTTTGATGTATATAGTTGTGGGGGTGCACGACTACTGTTCGGGCTATATTAATCGTGACGGAAGAAAAATAAAGAATATAAAGGTCCCGTTTTAGAAGTGAATAAGTAATAGGTGCCTCCATGCATTGCAGGGGATGCAGTGGCCTGGTGCTTCGCACAGCAATGCCTCCCTCATTGCAAATGCTAAGTGGCGGCGCCTACTAGAAAAATTTCTGAAGAAATTTAGCAAGGCGCCTGCCACTTGGTGCGTACCGTACCGTCAGAAATAGCAACAGGAAGTAACCTGCGAATTTCAGGTCCTACGGTCTTCAACAGCCCTCGCAGCGGCCGTTGAAAGGTGCCATGTTAAGTCAATGGACCTCCTAGGATCCTCTTGCTAGCAGCGTTGTCATGGAGACTCACTGACAGCTGCAGCCCTCTCTGTCTGTAAAGGCAGAAGAACTCTGGCTAAGCAGGCAGTTGGTAGGACCTTCCTAAAGCTATTCCGGTTAGCAACATGCTAACCGGTTAGCCGCTAGCATGGCTGTGTTCAGTATCACCGGGTGATGTTACTCTGTTAGTTTGGTTGAAATCCTGTACTGAGAAGTGCCTAAAATGGGAGAAAATCCTAAAATTCACCAAATCTGTCAAGCAGAAGTTTGTACAGGCTTCCTAGAGCTACTTCCGGTTAGCAACATGCTAACCGTTAGCCGCTAACATGGTTGTGTTTGGTATCACTGGGTGAGTGTACTCTGTTAGTTTGGTCCAAATCCTGTACTGGGATGAGCCTCAAATAGGGAGAAAAATACGTTGTTTATAACGTTGCCATGGTAACTGAAAATGGCGGGTGGTACAAAAAAATACTTCATGGGATCAGCACACATGTTTTAATATACACACTGTGGGGATTATAATACAAAAATCTTAGTCTCCCACACCGGGAATCGATCCCACGACCTCTTGCATGCAAAGCCTGCACTTTCCATCTGAGCTATACTGTAGCGCCATATATGGGCATGCATTATTGGGACCATAAGGGGTTTGGTCCCCCATTGAAAAGCATTGGATGTTTGACACCTCATAGCTTGGAGATGCTTTATGCGACGTAGCCCAAATTTCTTGTGGAGCTTTCTCTCTAAAGTAAGAACAGACTCTGTGAAGCAGAAGTTGGTGAGACCTTCCTAGAGCTACTTCCGGTTAGCAACATGCTAACAGTTAGCCGCTAACATGGTTGTGTTCAGTATCACCGGGTGATTGTACTCTGTCAGTTTGGTCCAAATCCTGTACTGGGAAGTGCCTCAAATAGGGGTGCCAATACTTAATGTCACCAAACGTGACCAAAGTTCATGGGTCAGATTGGCCTCCTTTAGCAACTCAGCCTCACCACATCTGGGCCCAGAACTCAACATTTGACCAAAATGGTGTGTAGTGCCATTTCCCACATGTGGGTGGTGCTGTATTGGCCAATTGGGTCGTGTCTGGCATCATGCCAGGTCCTGTTGGAAGCAAAGGCCCAATAGGAAAGCATGTAAATCCAAAATGGGACAGAAAACTGACACATGGCTGAAAGTCACATGAAAATTTTAAAATGTTAAGAGGAAGTGACTGTGCGAATTTCAGATTTCTACATTAATCACAGCCGCTGCAGCTGGCGTCGAAAGTTGCCATTCTATCTCAATGGAACGTCTCCCACTGGCCCTCAGAGTTCCGTCGTCATGGAAACTCACTGACACAGCTGCAGCGGGCCAGTCTAAAAAAGTGCAGACACTTGGTGTCCAAGTCTGCCTATTGGATTATAATGGAGAACTTTGCCTCGAACAACGCACGATTTCTCCGGAACCGTAAATGGTAGAGACGTAATTTTTTCTGTGTTTATTTCGTAAAGGATAGGGGAAGAAGACTTGCTATCGGTTTTTGCTGGAAAAAGTTTAATAAAGGCGTAAAAAATTATGATCTAAAGGACATTTTTATGAAATTTCAGAAATCCTCTGAAAATGATCCCGAACAAATCGCTCTGGCTAAAAAAGTATAAGAGATATCAAAATAATTCTTTCACTGTGAGTATCAGCAGGCTTTTGATGACCATGTAGCTCATTTTCATATTTTTACAAAAATCGGTGTAGGCACAGCGACGATGTAAAAAAGTGGATGATGTGGGAAAATGCAGCTCCAAAGCGTTTTAGGATTTTGCACATTCGCTACTCCCGAACAAATTGTTCCTGTGGAAAAACCGTAACAGTTATCCACAAAATTCCTTTTTTGTGAGTGCCAGAAGGGTTGGGACATTCATGTGTGAAAGTCTCATGTCTGTACATAAAACGGTTTAGGAGTAGCGACGATGCGAAAACATGTGATGTTTTGGATTTTAGACGTCATTTTTCAAAACCGCTCCATAGGAAATGAATGGGGGAGGTTTCGGGTTTGTGTCGGTCTGAGGTGATTTGCGAAAAATCTATAAATGCCACACCAATGAGGGTTACATTTCCCGAATCCTGACAAAAATACCTACGTTTTGATGTATAATTTGTCTACGTAGATTGAAAATTGAGCGAGTAAGGTCAAGTTGTTCGGAGTTTTGAAATCTTTAAAAAAGCTAGAGTGGGCCACTCTAGCGGTTGGAGAATTCCGTCATTGACTTTCATTGTAAACGATGATTTCGCTGATTTTTGGACATGAGCTTTGAGGAGTAACTGTGAAGAGACGATAAAAGATATCCACATCCCGTTTTCACTTCTGAGTAGTTCACAGATATATCTACAAACTGGAAGTTAAACGGTGTTCGTAGGTGAAAGCATGACGACACAGTACAGCGTTGAAAATGGTCATTTGGAGGCTTTTTTGAGGCTTTCTTTCTACCCGACTCCATTCATTCCTATGGGTTTTTTGGGGGTGGTTTTTCGCTAATTTTGTTGCCATGGTAACTCGAAACCCCAATAAAAGTAGTAGCACACATCTCGTAATCGAGCCACAGGTTTTGATACCTATATTGTGGGGGTGCACGCTATGGTTCGGGCCGCATTAATCGTGAAGGAAGAAAAATAAAGAATAACTAGAAAAATTTCTGAAGAAATTTAGCAAGGCGCCTGCCACTTGGTGCGTACCGTACCGTCAGAAATAGCAACAGGAAGTAACACTGCGAATTTCAGCTTCCTACGGTCTTCACAGCCCTCGCAGCGGCCGTTGAAAGGTGCCATGTTAAGTCAATGGACCTCCTAGGAGCCTCTTGCTAGCAGCGTTGTCATGGAGACTCACTGACAGCTGCAGCCCTCTCTCTGTCTGTAAAGGCAGAAGAACTCTGGCTAAGCAGCAGTTGGTAGGACCTTCCTAAAGCTATTTCCAGTTAGCAACATGCTAACGGTTAGCCGCTAGCATGGCTGTGTTCAGTATCACCGGGTGATGTTACTCTGTTAGTTTGGTTGAAATCCTGTACTGAGAAGTGCCTAAAAAGGGAGAAAATCCTAAAATTCACCAAATCTGTCAAGCAGAAGTTTGTACAGGCTTCCTAGAGCTACTTCCGGTTAGCAACATGCTAACCGTTAGCCGCTAACATGGTTGTGTTTGGTATCACTGGGTGAGTGTACTCTGTTAGTTTGGTCCAAATCCTGTACTGGGATGAGCCTCAAATAGGGAGAAAAAACGTTGTTTATAACGTTGCCATGGTAACTCAAAATGGCGGGTGGTACAAAAAAATACTTCATGGGATCAGCACACATGTTTTAATATACACACTGTGGGGATTATAATACAAAAATCTTAGTCTGCCCACGCCGGGTTTCGATCCCACGACCTCTTGCATGCAAAGCCTGCACTTTCCATCTGAGCTATACTGTAGCGCCATATATGGGCATGCAGTATTGGGACCATAAGGGGTTTGGTCCCCCATTGAAAAGCATTGGATGTTTGACACCTCATAGCTTGGAGATGCTTTATGCCACGTAGCCCAAATTTCTTGTGGAGCTTTCTCTCTAAAGTAAGAACAGACTCTGTGAAGCAGAAGTTGGTGAGACCTTCCTAGAGCTACTTCCGGTTAGCAACATGCTAACAGTTAGCCGCTAACATGGTTGTGTTCAGTATCACCGGGTGATTGTACTCTGTCAGTTTGGTCCAAATCCTGTACTGGGAAGTGCCTCAAATAGGGGTGCCAATACTTAATGTCACCAAACGTGACCAAAGTTCATTGGTCAGATTGGCCTCCTTTAGCAACTCAGCCTCACCACATCTGGGCCCAGAACTCAACATTTGACCAAAATGGTGTGTAGTGCCATTTCCCACATGTGGGTGGTGCTGTATTGGCCAAGTGGGTCGTGTCTAGGCATCATGCCAGGTCCTGTTGGAAGCAAAGACCCAATAGGAAAGCATGTAAAATCCAAAATGGGACAGTAAACTGACACATGGCTGAAAGTCACATGAAAATTTTAAAATGTTAAGAGGAAGTGACTGTGCGAATTTCAGATTTCTACATTAATCACAGCCGCTGCAGCTGGCGTCGAAAGTTGCCATTCTATCTCAATGGAACGTCTCCCACTGGCCCTCAGAGTTCCGTCGTCATGGAAACTCACTGACACAGCTGCAGCGGGCCAGTCTAAAAAAGTGCAGACACTTGGTGTCCAAGTCTGCCTATTGGATTATAATGGAGAACTTTGCCTCGAACAACGCACGATTTCTCCGGAACCGTAAATGGTAGAGACGTAATTTTTTCTGTGTTTATTTCGTAAAGGATAGGGGAAGAAGACTTGCTATCGGTTTTTGCTGGAAAAAGTTTAATAAAGGCGTAAAAAATTATGATCTAAAGGACATTTTTATGAAATTTCAGAAATCCTCTGAAAATGATCCCGAACAAATCGCTCTGGCTAAAAAAGTATAAGAGATATCAAAATAATTCTTTCACTGTGAGTATCAGCAGGCTTTTGATGACCATGTAGCTCATTTTCATATTTTTACAAAAATCGGTGTAGGCACAGCGACGATGTAAAAAAGTGGATGATGTGGGAAAATGCAGCTCCAAAGCGATTTCAGGATTTTGCACATTCGCTACTCCCGAACAAATTGTTCCTGTGGAAAAACCGTAACAGTTATCCACAAAATTCATTTTTCTTGAGTGCCAGAAGGGTTGGGACATTCATGTGTGAAAGTCTCATGTCTGTACATAAAACGGTTTAGGAGTAGCGACGATGCGAAAACATGTGATGTTTTGGATTTTTAGACGTCATTTTTCAAAACCGCTCCATAGGAAATGAATGGGGGAGGTTTCGGGTTTGTGTCGCTCTGAGGTGATTTGCGAAAAATCTATAAATGCCACACCAATGAGGGTTACATTTCCCGAATCCTGACAAAAATACCTACGTTTTGATGTATAATTTGTCTACGTAGAGTGAAAATTGAGCGAGTAAGGTCAAGTTGTTCGGAGTTTTGAAATCTTTAAAAAAGCTAGAGTGGGCCACTCTAGCGGTTGGAGAATTCCGTCATTGACTTTCATTGTAAACGATGATTTCGCTGATTTTTGGACATGAGCTTTGAGGAGTAACTGTGAAGAGACGATAAAAGATATCCACATCCCGTTTTCACTTCTGAGTAGGTCACAGAATATATCTACAAACTGGAAGTTAAACGGTGTTCGTAGGTGAAAGCATGGCGACACAGTACAGCGTTGAAAATGGTCATTTTGAGGCTTTTTTGAGGCTTTCTTTCTACCCGACTCCATTCATTCCTATGGGTTTTTTGGGGGTGGTTTTTCGCTAATTTTGTTGCCATGGTAACTCGAAATCCCAATAAAAGTAGTAGCACACATCTCGAGATCGAGCCACAGGTTTTGATGCCTATATTGTGGGGGTGCACGCTACGTTTGGGCCGCATTAATCGTGAAGGAAGAAAAATAAAGAATAACTAGAAAAATTTCTGAAGAAATTTAGCAAGGCGCCTGCCACTTGGTGCGTACCGTACCGTCAGAAATAGCAACAGGAAGCAACACTGCGAATTTCAGCTTCCTACGGTCTTCACAGCCCCCGCAGCGGCCGTTGAAAGGTGCCATGTTAAGTCAATGGACCTCCTAGGAGCCTCTTGCTAGCAGCGTTGTCATGGAGACTCACTGACAGCTGCAGCCCTCTCTGTCTGTAAAGGCAGAAGAACTCTGGCTAAGCAGCAGTTGGTAGGACCTTCCTAAAGCTATTTCCGGTTAGCAACATGCTAACGGTTAGCCGCTAGCATGGCTGTGTTCAGTATCACCGGGTGATGTTACTCTGTTAGTTTGGTTGAAATCCTGTACTGAGAAGTGCCTAAAAAGGGAGAAAATCCTAAAATTCACCAAATCTGTCAAGCAGAAGTTTGTACAGGCTTCCTAGAGCTACTTCCGGTTAGCAACATGCTAACCGTTAGCCGCTAACATGGTTGTGTTTGGTATCACTGGGTGAGTGTACTCTGTTAGTTTGGTCCAAATCCTGTACTGGGATGAGCCTCAAATAGGGAGAAAAAACGTCGTTTATAACGTTGCCATGGTAACTCAAAATGGCGGGTGGTACAAAAAAATACTTCATGGGATCAGCACACATGTTTTAATATACACACTGTGGGGATTATAATACAAAAATCTTAGTCTCCCACGCCGGGTTTCGATCCCACGACCTCTTGCATGCAAAGCCTGCACTTTCCATCTGAGCTATACTGTAGCGCCATATATGGGCATGCAGTATTGGGACCATAAGGGGTTTGGTCCCCCATTGAAAAGCATTGGATGTTTGACACCTCATAGCTTGGAGATGCTTTATGCCACGTAGCCCAAATTTCTTGTGGAGCTTTCTCTCTAAAGTAAGAACAGACTCTGTGAAGCAGAAGTTGGTGAGACCTTCCTAGAGCTACTTCCGGTTAGCAACATGCTAACAGTTAGCCGCTAACATGGTTGTGTTCAGTATCACCGGGTGATTGTACTCTGTCAGTTTGGTCCAAATCCTGTACTGGGAAGTGCCTCAAATAGGGGTGCCAATACTTAATGTCACCAAACGTGACCAAAGTTCATTGGTCAGATTGGCCTCCTTTAGCAACTCAGCCTCACCACATCTGGGCCCAGAACTCAACATTTGACCAAAATGGTGTGTAGTGCCATTTCCCACATGTGGGTGGTGCTGTATTGGCCAAGTGGGTCGTGTCTAGGCATCATGCCAGGTCCTGTTGGAAGCAAAGACCCAATAGGAAAGCATGTAAAATCCAAAATGGGACAGTAAACTGACACATGGCTGAAAGTCACATGAAAATTTTAAAATGTTAAGAGGAAGTGACTGTGCGAATTTCAGATTTCTACATTAATCACAGCCGCTGCAGCTGGCGTCGAAAGTTGCCATTCTATCTCAATGGAACGTCTCCCACTGGCCCTCAGAGTTCCGTCGTCATGGAAACTCACTGACACAGCTGCAGCGGGCCAGTCTAAAAAAGTGCAGACACTTGGTGTCCAAGTCTGCCTATTGGATTATAATGGAGAACTTTGCCTCGAACAACGCACGATTTCTCCGGAACCGTAAATGGTAGAGACGTAATTTTTTCTGTGTTTATTTCGTAAAGGATAGGGGAAGAAGACTTGCTATCGGTTTTTGCTGGAAAAAGTTTAATAAAGGCGTAAAAAATTATGATCTAAAGGACATTTTTATGAAATTTCAGAAATCCTCTGAAAATGATCCCGAACAAATCGCTCTGGCTAAAAAAGTATAAGAGATATCAAAATAATTCTTTCACTGTGAGTATCAGCAGGCTTTTGATGACCATGTAGCTCATTTTCATATTTTTACAAAAATCGGTGTAGGCACAGCGACGATGTAAAAAAGTGGATGATGTGGGAAAATGCAGCTCCAAAGCGATTTCAGGATTTTGCACATTCGCTACTCCCGAACAAATTGTTCCTGTGGAAAAACCGTAACAGTTATCCACAAAATTCATTTTTCTTGAGTGCCAGAAGGGTTGGGACATTCATGTGTGAAAGTCTCATGTCTGTACATAAAACGGTTTAGGAGTAGCGACGATGCGAAAACATGTGATGTTTTGGATTTTTAGACGTCATTTTTCAAAACCGCTCCATAGGAAATGAATGGGGGAGGTTTCGGGTTTGTGTCGGTCTGAGGTGATTTGCGAAAAATCTATAAATGCCACACCAATGAGGGTTACATTTCCCGAATCCTGACAAAAATACCTACGTTTTGATGTATAATTTGTCTACGTAGAGTGAAAATTGAGCGAGTAAGGTCAAGTTGTTCGGAGTTTTGAAATCTTTAAAAAAGCTAGAGTGGGCCACTCTAGCGGTTGGAGAATTCCGTCATTGACTTTCATTGTAAACGATGATTTCGCTGATTTTTGGACATGAGCTTTGAGGAGTAACTGTGAAGAGACGATAAAAGATATCCACATCCCGTTTTCACTTCTGAGTAGTTCACAGATATATCTACAAACTGGAAGTTAAACGGTGTTCGTAGGTGAAAGCATGGCGACACAGTACAGCGTTGAAAATGGTCATTTGGAGGCTTTTTTGAGGCTTTCTTTCTACCCGACTCCATTCATTCCTATGGGTTTTTTGGGGGTGGTTTTTCGCTAATTTTGTTGCCATGGTAACTCGAAATCCCAATAAAAGTAGTAGCACACATCTCGAGATCGAGCCACAGGTTTTGATGCCTATATTGTGGGGGTGCATGCTACGTTTCGGGCCGCATTAATCGTGAAGTAAGAAAAATAAAGAATAACTAGAAAAATTTCTGAAGAAATTTAGCAAGGCGCCTGCCACTTGGTGCGTACCGTCAGAAATAGCAACAGGAATAACACTGCGAATTTCAGCTTCCTACGGTCTTCACAGCCCCCGCAGCGGCCGTTGAAAGGTGCCATGTTAAGTCAATGGACCTCCTAGGAGCCTCTTGCTAGCAGCGTTGTCATGGAGACTCACTGACAGCTGCAGCCCTCTCTGTCTGTAAAGGCAGAAGAACTCTGGCTAAGCAGCAGTTGGTAGGACCTTCCTAAAGCTATTTCCGGTTAGCAACATGCTAACGGTTAGCCGCTAGCATGGCTGTGTTCAGTATCACCGGGTGATGTTACTCTGTTAGTTTGGTTGAAATCCTGTACTGAGAAGTGCCTAAAAAGGGAGAAAATGCCTAAAATTCACCAAATCTGTCAAGCAGAAGTTTGTACAGGCTTCCTAGAGCTACTTCCGGTTAGCAACATGCTAACCGTTAGCCGCTAACATGGTTGTGTTTGGTATCACTGGGTGAGTGTACTCTGTTAGTTTGGTCCAAATCCTGTACTGGGATGAGCCTCAAATAGGGAGAAAAAACGTTGTTTATAACGTTGCCATGGTAACTGAAAATGGCGGGTGGTACAAAAAAATACTTCATGGGATCAGCACATATGTTTTAATATACACACTGTGGGGATTATAATACAAAAATCTTAGTCTGCCCACGCCGGGTTTCGATCCCACGACCTCTTGCATGCAAAGCCTGCACTTTCCATCTGAGCTATACTGTAGCGCCATATATGGGCATGCAGTATTGGGACCATAAGGGGTTTGGTCCCCCATTGAAAAGCATTGGATGTTTGACACCTCATAGCTTGGAGATGCTTTATGCCACGTAGCCCAAATTTCTTGTGGAGCTTTCTCTCTAAAGTAAGAACAGACTCTGTGAAGCAGAAGATTGGTGAGACCTTTCTAGAGCTACTTCCGGTTAGCAACATGCTAACAGTTAGCCGCTAACATGGTTGTGTTCAGTATCACCGGGTGATTGTACTCTGTCAGTTTGGTCCAAATCCTGTACTGGGAAGTGCCTCAAATAGGGGTGCCAATACTTAATGTCACCAAACGTGACCAAAGTTCATTGGTCAGATTGGCCTCCTTTAGCAACTCAGCCTCACCACATCTGGGCCCAGAACTCAACATTTGACCAAAATGGTGTGTAGTGCCATTTCCCACATGTGGGTGGTGCTGTATTGGCCAAGTGGGTCGTGTCTAGGCATCATGCCAGGTCCTGTTGGAAGCAAAGACCCAATAGGAAAGCATGTAAAATCCAAAATGGGACAGTAAACTGACACATGGCTGAAAGTCACATGAAAATTTTAAAATGTTAAGAGGAAGTGACTGTGCGAATTTCAGATTTCTACATTAATCACAGCCGCTGCAGCTGGCGTCGAAAGTTGCCATTCTATCTCAATGGAACGTCTCCCACTGGCCCTCAGAGTTCCGTCGTCATGGAAACTCACTGACACAGCTGCAGCGGGCCAGTCTAAAAAAGTGCAGACACTTGGTGTCCAAGTCTGCCTATTGGATTATAATGGAGAACTTTGCCTCGAACAACGCACGATTTCTCCGGAACCGTAAATGGTAGAGACGTAATTTTTTCTGTGTTTATTTCGTAAAGGATAGGGGAAGAAGACTTGCTATCGGTTTTTTGCTGGAAAAAGTTTAATAAAGGCGTAAAAAATTATGATCTAAAGGACATTTTTATGAAATTTCAGAAATCCTCTGAAAATGATCCCGAACAAATCGCTCTGGCTAAAAAAGTATAAGAGATATCAAAATAATTCTTTCACTGTGAGTATCAGCAGGCTTTTGATGACCATGTAGCTCATTTTCATATTTTTACAAAAATCGGTGTAGGCACAGCGACGATGTAAAAAAGTGGATGATGTGGGAAAATGCAGCTCCAAAGCGATTTCAGGATTTTGCACATTCGCTACTCCCGAACAAATTGTTCCTGTGGAAAAACCGTAACAGTTATCCACAAAATTCATTTTTCTTGAGTGCCAGAAGGGTTGGGACATTCATGTGTGAAAGTCTCATGTCTGTACATAAAACGGTTTAGGAGTAGCGACGATGCGAAAACATGTGATGTTTTGGATTTTTAGACGTCATTTTTCAAAACCGCTCCATAGGAAATGAATGGGGGAGGTTTCGGGTTTGTGTCGGTCTGAGGTGATTTGCGAAAAATCTATAAATGCCACACCAATGAGGGTTACATTTCCCGAATCCTGACAAAAATACCTACGTTTTGATGTATAATTTGTCTACGTAGAGTGAAAATTGAGCGAGTAAGGTCAAGTTGTTCGGAGTTTTGAAATCTTTAAAAAAGCTAGAGTGGGCCACTCTAGCGGTTGGAGAATTCCGTCATTGACTTTCATTGTAAACGATGATTTCGCTGATTTTTGGACATGAGCTTTGAGGAGTAACTGTGAAGAGACGATAAAAGATATCCACATCCCGTTTTCACTTCTGAGTAGGTCACAGATATATCTACAAACTGGAAGTTAAACAGTGTTCGTAGGTGAAAGCATGACGACACAGTACAGCTTTGAAAATGGTCATTTGGAGGCTTTTTTGAGGCTTTCTTTCTACCCGACTCCATTCATTCCTATGGGGTTTTTTGGGGGTGGTTTTTCGCTAATTTTGTTGCCATGGTAACTCGAAACCCCAATAAAAGTAGTAGCACACATCTCGTAGATCGAGCCACAGGTTTTGATACCTATATTGTGGGGGTGCACGCTACGGTTCGGGCCGCATTAATCGTGAAGGAAGAAAAATAAAGAATAACTAGAAAAATTTCTGAAGAAATTTAGCAAGGCGCCTGCCACTTGGTGCGTACCGTACCGTCAGAAATAGCAACAGGAAGTAACACTGCGAATTTCAGGTTCCTACGGTCTTCACAGCCCTCGCAGCGGCCGTTGAAAGGTGCCATGTTAAGTCAATGGACCTCCTAGGAGCCTCTTGCTAGCAGCGTTGTCATGGAGACTCACTGACAGCTGCAGCCCTCTCTGTCTGTAAAGGCAGAAGAACTCTGGCTAAGCAGCAGTTGGTAGGACCTTCCTAAAGCTATTTCCGGTTAGCAACATGCTAACGGTTAGCCGCTAGCATGGCTGTGTTCAGTATCACCGGGTGATGTTACTCTGTTAGTTTGGTTGAAATCCTGTACTGAGAAGTGCCTAAAAAGGGAGAAAATCCTAAAATTCACCAAATCTGTCAAGCAGAAGTTTGTACAGGCTTCCTAGAGCTACTTCCGGTTAGCAACATGCTAACCGTTAGCCGCTAACATGGTTGTGTTCAGTATCACTGGGTGATTGTACTCTGTCAGTTTGGTCCAAATCCTGTACTGGGAAGTGCCTCAAATAGGGGTGCCAATACTTAATGTCACCAAACGTGACCAAAGTTCATGGGTCAGATTGGCCTCCTTTAGCAACTCAGCCTCACCACATCTGGGCCCAGAACTCAACATTTGACCAAAATGTGTCAGTAGTGCCATTTCCCACATGTGGGTGGTGCTGTATTGGCCAATTGGGTCGTGTCTGGTTATCATGCCAGGTCCTGTTGGAAGCAAAGGCCCAATAGGAAAGCATGTGAAATCCCAAATGGTACAGAAAAGTGACACATGGCTGAAAGTCACATGAAAATTTTAAAATGTTAAGAGGAAGTGACTGTGCGAATTTCAGATTTCTACATTAATCACAGCCGCTGCAGTGAGCGATGAAAGTTGCCATTGTATCTCAATGGAAGCTTCTCCCTCTGGCCCTCAGAGTTCCGTCGTCATGGAAACTCACTGACACAGCCTGCAGCGGGCCAGTAAAAGTGCAGACACTTTGGTCACAATAAGTCCCTATTGGATTATAATGGAGAACTTTGCCTCGAACAACGCACGATTTCTCCGGAACCGTAAATGGTAGAGACGTAATTTTTTCTGTGTTTATTTCGTAAAGGATAGGGGAAGAAGACTTGCTATCGGTTTTTGCTGGAAAAAGTTTAATAAAGGCGTAAAAAATTATGATCTAAAGGACATTTTTATGAAATTTCAGAAATCCTCTGAAAATGATCCCGAACAAATCGCTCTGGCTAAAAAAGTATAAGAGATATCAAAATAATTCTTTCACTGTGAGTATCAGCAGGCTTTTGATGACCATGTAGCTCATTTTCATATTTTTACAAAAATCGGTGTAGGCACAGCGACGATGTAAAAAAGTGGATGATGTGGGAAAATGCAGCTCCAAAGCGATTTCAGGATTTTGCACATTCGCTACTCCCGAACAAATTGTTCCTGTGGAAAAACCGTAACAGTTATCCACAAAATTCATTTTTCTTGAGTGCCAGAAGGGTTGGGACATTCATGTGTGAAAGTCTCATGTCTGTACATAAAACGGTTTAGGAGTAGCGACGATGCGAAAACATGTGATGTTTTGGATTTTTAGACGTCATTTTTCAAAACCGCTCCATAGGAAATGAATGGGGGAGGTTTCGGGTTTGTGTCGGTCTGAGGTGATTTGCGAAAAATCTATAAATGCCACACCAATGAGGGTTACATTTCCCGAATCCTGACAAAAATACCTACGTTTTGATGTATAATTTGTCTACGTAGAGTGAAAATTGAGCGAGTAAGGTCAAGTTGTTCGGAGTTTTGAAATCTTTAAAAAAGCTAGAGTGGGCCACTCTAGCGGTTGGAGAATTCCGTCATTGACTTTCATTGTAAACGATGATTTCGCTGATTTTTGGACATGAGCTTTGAGGAGTAACTGTGAAGAGACGATAAAAGATATCCACATCCCGTTTTCACTTCTGAGTAGGTCACAGATATATCTACAAACTGGAAGTTAAACGGTGTGTTCATAGGTGAAGCATGACGACACAGTACAGCATTGAAAATGGTCATTTGGAGGCTTTTTTGAAGCTTTCTTTCTACCCGACTCCATCATTCCTATGGGTTTTTTGGGGGTGGTTTTTCGCTAATTATGTTGCCATGGTAAACTCGAAACCCCCAATAAAAGTAGTAGCACACATCTCGTAATCGAGCCGGACGTTTGATACCTATATGTGGGGGTGCACGCTACAGTTCGGGCCGCATTTATCGTGACGGAAGAAGAAGTAAAGAATACTAGAAAAATTCTGAAGAAATTTAGCAAGGCGCCTGCCACTTGGTGCGTACCGTACCGTCAGAAATAGCAACAGGAAGAACACTGCGAATTTCAGCTTCCTACGGTCTTCACAGCCCTCGCAGCGGCCGTTGAAAGGTGCCATGTTAAGTCAATGGACCTTCTAGGAGCCTCTTGCTAGCAGCGTTGTCATGGAGACTCACTGACAGCTGCAGCCCTCTCTGTCTGTAAAGGCAGAAGAACTCTGGCTAAGCAGCAGTTGGTAGGACCTTCCTAAAGCTATTTCCGGTTAGCAACATGCTAACGGTTAGCCGCTAGCATGGCTGTGTTCAGTATCACCGGGTGATGTTACTCTGTTAGTTTGGTTGAAATCCTGTACTGAGAAGTGCCTAAAAAGGGAGAAAATCCTAAAATTCACCAAATCTGTCAAGCAGAAGTTTGTACAGGCTTCCTAGAGCTACTTCCGGTTAGCAACATGCTAACCGTTAGCCGCTAACATGGTTGTGTTTGGTATCACTGGGTGAGTGTACTCTGTTAGTTTGGTCCAAATCCTGTACTGGGATGAGCCTCAAATAGGGAGAAAAAACGTCGTTTATAACGTTGCCATGGTAACTGAAAATGGCGGGTGGTACAAAAAAATACTTCATGGGATCAGCACATATGTTTTAATATACACACTGTGGGGATTATAATACAAAAATCTTAGTCTGCCACGCCGGGTTTCGATCCCACGACCTCTTGCATGCAAAGCCTGCACTTTCCATCTGAGCTATACTGTAGCGCCATATATGGGCATGCAGTATTGGGACCATAAGGGGTTTGGTCCCCCATTGAAAAGCATTGGATGTTTGACACCTCATAGCTTGGAGATGCTTTATGCCACGTAGCCCAAATTTCTTGTGGAGCTTTCTCTCTAAAGTAAGAACAGACTCTGTGAAGCAGAAGATTGGTGAGACCTTCCTAGAGCTACTTCCGGTTAGCAACATGCTAACAGTTAGCCGCTAACATGGTTGTGTTCAGTATCACCGGGTGATTGTACTCTGTCAGTTTGGTCCAAATCCTGTACTGGGAAGTGCCTCAAATAGGGGTGCCAATACTTAATGTCACCAAACGTGACCAAAGTTCATGGGTCAGATTGGCCTCCTTTAGCAACTCAGCCTCACCACATCTGGGCCCAGAACTCAACATTTGACCAAAATGGTGTGTAGTGCCATTTCCCACATGTGGGTGGTGCTGTATTGGCCAAGTGGGTCGTGTCTAGGCATCATGCCAGGTCCTGTTGGAAGCAAAGGACCCAATAGGAAAGCATGTAAAATCCAAAATGGGACAGTAAACTGACACATGGCTGAAAGTCACATGAAAATTTTAAAATGTTAAGAGGAAGTGACTGTGCGAATTTCAGATTTCTACATTAATCACAGCCGCTGCAGCTGGCGTCGAAAGTTGCCATTCTATCTCAATGGAACGTCTCCCACTGGCCCTCAGAGTTCCGTCGTCATGGAAACTCACTGACACAGCTGCAGCGGGCCAGTCTAAAAAAGTGCAGACACTTGGTGTCCAAGTCTGCCTATTGGATTATAATGGAGAACTTTGCCTCGAACAACGCACGATTTCTCCGGAACCGTAAATGGTAGAGACGTAATTTTTTCTGTGTTTATTTCGTAAAGGATAGGGGAAGAAGACTTGCTATCGGTTTTTGCTGGAAAAAGTTTAATAAAGGCGTAAAAAATTATGATCTAAAGGACATTTTTATGAAATTTCAGAAATCCTCTGAAAATGATCCCGAACAAATCGCTCTGGCTAAAAAAGTATAAGAGATATCAAAATAATTCTTTCACTGTGAGTATCAGCAGGCTTTTGATGACCATGTAGCTCATTTTCATATTTTTACAAAAATCGGTGTAGGCACAGCGACGATGTAAAAAAGTGGATGATGTGGGAAAATGCAGCTCCAAAGCGATTTCAGGATTTTGCACATTCGCTACTCCCGAACAAATTGTTCCTGTGGAAAAACCGTAACAGTTATCCACAAAATTCATTTTTCTTGAGTGCCAGAAGGGTTGGGACATTCATGTGTGAAAGTCTCATGTCTGTACATAAAACGGTTTAGGAGTAGCGACGATGCGAAAACATGTGATGTTTTGGATTTTTAGACGTCATTTTTCAAAACCGCTCCATAGGAAATGAATGGGGGAGGTTTCGGGTTTGTGTCGGTCTGAGGTGATTTGCGAAAAATCTATAAATGCCACACCAATGAGGGTTACATTTCCCGAATCCTGACAAAAATACCTACGTTTTGATGTATAATTTGTCTACGTAGAGTGAAAATTGAGCGAGTAAGGTCAAGTTGTTCGGAGTTTTGAAATCTTTAAAAAAGCTAGAGTGGGCCACTCTAGCGGTTGGAGAATTCCGTCATTGACTTTCATTGTAAACGATGATTTCGCTGATTTTTGGACATGAGCTTTGAGGAGTAACTGTGAAGAGACGATAAAAGATATCCACATCCCGTTTTCACTTCTGAGTAGTTCACAGATATATCTACAAACTGGAAGTTAAACGGTGTTCGTAGGTGAAAGCATGACGACACAGTACAGCTTTGAAAATGGTCATTTGGAGGCTTTTTTGAGGCTTTCTTTCTACCCGACTCCATTGATTATATGGGTTTTTTGGGGGTGGTTTTTCGCTAATTTTGTTGCCATGGTAACTCGAAATCCCAATAAAAGTAGTAGCACACATCTCGAGATCGAGCCACAGGTTTTGATACCTATATTGTGGGGGTGCACGCTACGGTTCGGGCCGCATTAATCGTGAAGGAAGAAAAATAAAGAATAACTAGAAAAATTTCTGAAGAAATTTAGCAAGGCGCCTGCCACTTGGTGCGTACCGTACCGTCAGAAATAGCAACAGGAAGTAACACTGCGAATTTCAGCTTCCTACGGTCTTCACAGCCCCCGCAGCGGCCGTTGAAAGGTGCCATGTTAAGTCAATGGACCTCCTAGGAGCCTCTTGCTAGCAGCGTTGTCATGGAGACTCACTGACAGCTGCAGCCCTCTCTGTCTGTAAAGGCAGAAGAACTCTGGCTAAGCAGCAGTTGGTAGGACCTTCCTAAAGCTATTTCCGGTTAGCAACATGCTAACGGTTAGCCGCTAGCATGGCTTGTGTTCAGTATCACCGGGTGATGTTACTCTGTTAGTTTGGTTGAAATCCTGTACTGAGAAGTGCCTAAAAAGGGAGAAAATCCTAAAATTCACCAAATCTGTCAAGCAGAAGTTTGTACAGGCTTCCTAGAGCTACTTCCGGTTAGCAACATGCTAACCGTTAGCCGCTAACATGGTTGTGTTTGGTATCACTGGGTGAGTGTACTCTGTTAGTTTGGTCCAAATCCTGTACTGGGATGAGCCTCAAATAGGGAGAAAAAACGTTGTTTATAACGTTGCCATGGTAACTCAAAATGGCGGGTGGTACAAAAAAATACTTCATGGGATCAGCACACATGTTTTAATATACACACTGTGGGGATTATAATACAAAACTCTTAGTCTCCCACGCCGGGAATCAATCCCACGACCTCTTGCATGCAAAGCCTGCACTTTCCATCTGAGCTATACTGTAGCGCCATATATGGGCATGCAGTATTGGGACCATAAGGGGTTTGGTCCCCCATTGAAAAGCATTGGATGTTTGACACCTCATAGCTTGGAGATGCTTTATGCGACGTAGCCCAAATTTCTTGTGGAGCTTTCTCTCTAAAGTAAGAACAGACTCTGTGAAGCAGAAGTTGGTGAGACCTTCCTAGAGCTACTTCCGGTTAGCAACATGCTAACCGTTAGCCGCTAACATGGTTGTGTTCAGTATCACCGGGTGATTGTACTCTGTCAGTTTGGTCCAAATCCTGTACTGGGAAGTGCCTCAAATAGGGGTGCCAATACTTAATGTCACCAAACGTGACCAAAGTTCATGGGTCAGATTGGCCTCCTTTAGCAACTCAGCCTCACCACATCTGGGCCCAGAACTCAACATTTGACCAAAATGGTGTGTAGTGCCATTTCCCACATGTGGGTGGTGCTGTATTGGCCAATTGGGTCGTGTCTGGGCATCATGCCAGGTCCTGTTGGAAGCAAAGGACCCAATAGGAAAGCATGTAAATCCAAAATGGGACAGAAAACTGACACATGGCTGAAAGTCACATGAAAATTTTAAAATGTTAAGAGGAAGTGACTGTGCGAATTTCAGATTTCTACATTAATCACAGCCGCTGCAGCTGGCGTCGAAAGTTGCCATTCTATCTCAATGGAACGTCTCCCACTGGCCCTCAGAGTTCCGTCGTCATGGAAACTCACTGACACAGCTGCAGCGGGCCAGTCTAAAAAAGTGCAGACACTTGGTGTCCAAGTCTGCCTATTGGATTATAATGGAGAACTTTGCCTCGAACAACGCACGATTTCTCCGGAACCGTAAATGGTAGAGACGTAATTTTTTCTGTGTTTATTTCGTAAAGGATAGGGGAAGAAGACTTGCTATCGGTTTTTGCTGGAAAAAGTTTAATAAAGGCGTAAAAAATTATGATCTAAAGGACATTTTTATGAAATTTCAGAAATCCTCTGAAAATGATCCCGAACAAATCGCTCTGGCTAAAAAAGTATAAGAGATATCAAAATAATTCTTTCACTGTGAGTATCAGCAGGCTTTTGATGACCATGTAGCTCATTTTCATATTTTTACAAAAATCGGTGTAGGCACAGCGACGATGTAAAAAAGTGGATGATGTGGGAAAATGCAGCTCCAAAGCGATTTCAGGATTTTGCACATTCGCTACTCCCGAACAAATTGTTCCTGTGGAAAAACCGTAACAGTTATCCACAAAATTCCTTTTTCTTGAGTGCCAGAAGGGTTGGGACATTCATGTGTGAAAGTCTCATGTCTGTACATAAAACGGTTTAGGAGTAGCGACGATGCGAAAACATGTGATGTTTTGGATTTTTAGACGTCATTTTTCAAAACCGCTCCATAGGAAATGAATGGGGGAGGTTTCGGGTTTGTGTCGGTCTGAGGTGATTTGCGAAAAATCTATAAATGCCACACCAATGAGGGTTACATTTCCCGAATCCTGACAAAAATACCTACGTTTTGATGTATAATTTGTCTACGTAGAGTGAAAATTGAGCGAGTAAGGTCAAGTTGTTCGGAGTTTTGAAATCTTTAAAAAAGCTAGAGTGGGCCACTCTAGCGGTTGGAGAATTCCGTCATTGACTTTCATTGTAAACGATGATTTCGCTGATTTTTGGACATGAGCTTTGAGGAGTAACTGTGAAGAGACGATAAAAGATATCCACATCCCGTTTTCACTTCTGAGTAGGTCACAGATATATCTACAAACTGGAAGTTAAACGGTGTTCGTAGGTGAAAGCATGGCGACACAGTACAGCTTTGAAAATGGTCCTTTTGAGGCTTTTTTGAGGCTTTCTTTCTACCCGACTCCATTCATTCCTATGGGTTGTTTTGGGGGTGGTTTTTCGCTTAATTTTGTTGCCATGGTAACTCGAAACCCCAATAAAAGTAGTAGCACACATCTCGAGACCGAGCCGCAAGGTTTTGATGTACCTATATTGTGGGGGTGCACGCTACGGTTCGGGCCGCATTAATCGTGAAGGAATAAAGAATAATAATTAACTAGAAAAATTTCTGAAGAAATTTAGCAAGGCGCCTGCCACTTGGTGCGTACCGTACCGTCAGAAATAGCAACAGGAAGCAACACTGCGAATTTCAGCTTCCTACGGTCTTCACAGCCCCCGCAGCGGCCGTCGAAAGGTGCCATGTTAAGTCAATGGACCTCCTAGGAGCCTCTTGCTAGCAGCGTTGTCATGGAGACTCACTGACAGCTGCAGCCCTCTCTCTGTCTGTAAAGGCAGAAGAACCCTGGCTAAGCAGAAGTTGGTAGGACCTTCCTAAAGCTATTTCTGGTTAGCAACATGCTAACGGTTAGCCGCTAGCATGGTTGTGTTCAGTATCACCGGGTGATGTTACTCTGTTAGTTTGGTTGAAATCCTGTACTGAGAAGTGCCTAAAAAGGGAGAAAATCCTAAAATTCACCAAATCTGTCAAGCAGAAGTTTGTACAGGCTTCCTAGAGCTACTTCCGGTTAGCAACATGCTAACCGTTAGCCGCTAACATGGTTGTGTTTGGTATCACTGGGTGAGTGTACTCTGTTAGTTTGGTCCAAATCCTGTACTGGGATGAGCCTCAAATAGGGAAAAAATACGTAATTTATAACGTTGCCATGGTAACTCAAAATGGCGGGTGGTACAAAAAAATACTTCATGGGATCAGCACACATGTTTTAATATACACACTGTGGGGATTATAATACAAAAATCTTAGTCTCCCACGCCGGGTTTCGATCCCACGACCTCTTGCATGCAAAGCCTGCACTTTCCCTCTGAGCTATACTGTAGCGCCATATATGGGCATGCATTATTGGGACCATAAGGGGTTTGGTCCCCCATTGAAAAGCATTGGATGTTTGACACCTCATAGCTTGGAGATGCTTTATGCGACGTAGCCCAAATTTCTTGTGGAGCTTTCTCTCTAAAGTAAGAACAGACTCTGTGAAGCAGAAGTTGGTGAGACCTTCCTAGAGCTACTTCCGGTTAGCAACATGCTAACCGTTAGCCGCTAACATGGTTGTGTTCAGTATCACCGGGTGATTGTACTCTGTCAGTTTGGTCCAAATCCTGTACTGGGAAGTGCCTCAAATAGGGGTGCCAATACTTAATGTCACCAAACGTGACCAAAGTTCATGGGTCAGATTGGCCTCCTTTAGCAACTCAGCCTCACCACATCTGGGCCCAGAACTCAACATTTGACCAAAATGGTGTGTAGTGCCATTTCCCACATGTGGGTGGTGCTGTATTGGCCAATTGGGTCGTGTCTGGTATCATGCCAGGTCCTGTTGGAAGCAAAGGCCCAATAGGAAAGCATGTGAAATCCAAAATGGGACAGAAAACTGACACATGACTGAAAGTCACATGAAAATTTTAAAATGTTAAGAGGAAGTGACTGTGCGAATTTCAGATTTCTACATTAATCACAGCCGCTGCAGTGAGCGATGAAAGTTGCCATTGTATCTCAATGGAGCTTCTCTCTCTGGCCCTCAGAGTTCCGTCGTCATGGAAACTCACTGACACAGCTGCAGCGGGCGAGTCTACCGAAGTGCAGAGACTTTGCTCACAATAAGTCCCATTGGATTATAATGGAGAACTTTGCCCCGAACAACGCTTCATATCTCCTGATCTATAAATGGTAGAGACGTAATTTTTTCAGCGTTTATTTCCTAACGGATAGGGGAAGAAGAAAAGCTATCGTTTTTTGCTGGAAAAAGTTTAATAAAGGCGTAAAAAATTATGATCTAAATGGGATTTTTATGGATTTTCAGAAATCCTCTTAAAACGCTTCCGAACAAATCGCTGTAGCTCAAAAAGTATAAGAGATATCAAAATAATTCTTTCACCATGAGTATCAGCAGGCTTTTGAGGACCATGAAGCTCATTTTTATGTTTGTACAAGAATCGGTGTAGACACAGCGACGATGTAAAAAAGTGGTTGATGTGGGAAAATGCAGCTCCAAAGCGTTTTTAGGATTTTGCACATTCGCTACTCCCGAACAAATTGTTCCTGCGGAAAAACCGTAACAGTTATCCACAAAATTCCTTTTTTGTGAGTGCCAGAAGGGTTGGGACATTCATGTGTGAAAGTCTCATGTCTGTACATAAAACGGTTTAGGAGTAGCGACGATGCGAAAACATGTGATGTTTTGGATTTTTAGACGTCATTTTTCAAAACCGCTCCATAGGAAATGAATGGGGGAGGTTTCGGGTTTGTGTCGGTCTGAGGTGATTTGCGAAAAATCTATAAATGCCACACCAATGAGGGTTACATTTCCCGAATCCTGACAAAAATACCTACGTTTTGATGTATAATTTGTCTACGTAGAGTGAAAATTGAGCGAGTAAGGTCAAGTTGTTCGGAGTTTTGAAATCTTTAAAAAAGCTAGAGTGGGCCACTCTAGCGGTTGGAGAATTCCGTCATTGACTTTCATTGTAAACGATGATTTCGCTGATTTTTGGACATGAGCTTTGAGGAGTAACTGTGAAGAGACGATAAAAGATATCCACATCCCGTTTTCACTTCTGAGTAGGTCACAGATATATCTACAAACTGGAAGTTAAACGGTGTTCGTAGGTGAAAGCATGGCGACACAGTACAGCTTTCAAAATGGTCATTTTGAGGCTTTTTTGAGGCTTTCTTTCTACCCGACTCCATTCATTCCTATGGGTTTTTTGGGGGTTGGTTTTTCGCTAATTTTGTTGCCATGGTAACTCGAAATCCCAATAAAAGTAGTAGCACACATCTCGAGATCGAGCCGACAGGTTTTGATGCCTATATTGTGGGGGTGCACGCTACGGTTCGGGCCGCATTAATCGTGAAGGAAGAATAATAAAGAATATTAATATAATAAGAAGCCGTTTAGAGGTGAATAGTAATAGGCCCTGCCCATGCATTTGCATTGGGAGGCAGTGCTGTGCTTCGCACAGCACTGCCTCCTCATTGCACATGCAAGGCAGGCGCCTAACTAGAAAAATTTCTGAAGAAATTTAGCAAGGCGCCTGCCACTTGGTGCGTACCGTACCGTCAGAAATAGCAACAGGAAGTAACACTGCGAATTTCAGCTTCCTACGGTCTTCACAGCCCTCGCAGCGGCCGTTGAAAGGTGCCATGTTAAGTCAATGGACCTCCTAGGAGCCTCTTGCTAGCAGCGTTGTCATGGAGACTCACTGACAGCTGCAGCCCTCTCTGTCTGTAAAGGCAGAAGAACCCTGGCTAAGCAGCAGTTGGTAGGACCTTCCTAAAGCTACTTCTGGTTAGCAACATGCTAACGGTTAGCCGCTAGCATGGTTGTGTTCAGTATCAGCGGGTGATGTTACTCTGTTAGTTTGGTTGAAATCCTGTACTGAGAAGTGCCTAAAAAGGGAGAAAATGCTAAAATTCACCAAATCTGTCAAGCAGAAGTTTGTACAGGCTTCCTAGAGCTACTTCCGGTTAGCAACATGCTAACCGTTAGCCGCTAACATGGTTGTGTTTGGTATCACTGGGTGAGTGTACTCTGTTAGTTTGGTCCAAATCCTGTACTGGGATGAGCCTCAAATAGGGAGAAAATACGTCATTTATAACGTTGCCATGGTAACTCAAAATGGCGGGTGGTACAAAAAAATACTTCATGGGATCAGCACACATGTTTTAATATACACACTGTGGGGATTATAATACAAAAATCTTAGTCTACCACGCCGGATTTCGAATCCCACGACCTCTTGCATGCTAAGCCTGCACTCTCCCTCTGAGCTATACTGTAGCGCCATATATGGGCATGCAGTATTGGGACCATAAGGGGTTTGGTCCCCCATTGAAAAGCATTGGATGTTTGACACCTCATAGCTTGGAGATGCTTTATGCGACGTAGCCCAAATTTCTTGTGGAGCTTTCTCTCTAAAGTAAGAACAGACTCTGTGAAGCAGAAGTTGGTGAGACCTTCCTAGAGCTACTTCCGGTTAGCAACATGCTAACCGTTAGCCGCTAACAAGGTTGTGTTCAGTATCACCGGGTGATTGTACTCTGTCAGTTTGGTCCAAATCCTGTACTGGGAAGTGCCTCAAATAGGGGTGCCAATACTTAATGTCACCAAACGTGACCAAAGTTCATGGGTCAGATTGGCCTCCTTTAGCAACTCAGCCTCACCACATCTGGGCCCAGAACTCAACATTTGACCAAAATGGTGTGTAGTGCCATTTCCCACATGTGGGTGGTGCTGTATTGGCCAATTGGGTCGTGTCTGGTTATCATGCCAGGTCCTGTTGGAAGCAAAGGCCCAATAGGAAAGCATGTGAAATCCAAAATGGTACAGAAAACTGACACATGACTGAAAGTCACATGAAAATTTTAAAATGTTAAGAGGAAGTGACTGTGCGAATTTCAGATTTCTACATTAATCACAGCCGCTGCAGTGAGCGATGAAAGTTGCCATTGTATCTCAATGGAGCTTTTTTCCTCTGGCCCTCAGAGTTCCGTCGTCATGGAAACTCACTGACACAGCTGCAGCGGCCGTCTACACAAGTGCAGAGACTTTGCTCACAATAAGTCCCATTGGATTATAATGGAGAACTTTGCCCCGAACAACGCTTCATATCTCTTGATCCATAAATGGTAGAGACGTAATTTTTTCTGTGTTTAGTTCGTAACGGATAGGGGAAGAAGAAAAGCTATAGTTTTTTGCTGGAAAAAGTTTAATAAAGGCGTAAAAAATGATGATATAAAGGCGATTTTTATGGATTTTCAGAAATCCTCTAAACACGGTCCCGAACAAATCGCTGTAGCTCAAAAAGTATAAGAGATATCAAAATAATTCTTTCACCATGAGTATCAGCAGGCTTTTGAGGACCAGGAAGCTCATTTTTATGTTTGTACAAGAATCGGTGTAGCCACAGCGACGATGTAAAAAAGTGGATGATTTGGGAAAATGCAGCTCAAAAAGCGTTTTTAGGATTTTGCACATTCGCTACTCCCGAACAAATTGTTCCTGCGGAAAAACCGTAACAGTTATCCACAAAATTCCTTTTTTGTGAGTGCCAGAAGGGTTGGGACATTCATGTGTGAAAGTCTCATGTCTGTACATAAAACGGTTTAGGAGTAGCGACGATGCGAAAACATGTGATGTTTTGGATTTTTAGACGTCATTTTTCAAAACCGCTCCATAGGAAATGAATGGGGGAGGTTTCGGGTTTGTGTCGGTCTGAGGTGATTTGCGAAAAATCTATAAATGCCACACCAATGAGGGTTACATTTCCCGAATCCTGACAAAAATACCTACGTTTTGATGTATAATTTGTCTACGTAGAGTGAAAATTGAGCGAGTAAGGTCAAGTTGTTCGGAGTTTTGAAATCTTTAAAAAAGCTAGAGTGGCCCACTCTAGCGGTTGGAGAATTCCGTCATTGACTTTCATTGTAAACGATGATTTCGCTGATTTTTGGACATGAGCTTTGAGGAGTAACTGTGAAGAGACGATAAAAGATATCCACATCCCGTTTTCACTTCTGAGTAGTTCACAGAAATATCTACAAACTGGAAGTTAAATGGTGTTCGTAGGTGGAAGCATGACGATACAGTACAGCGTTGAAAATGGTCATTTGGAGGCTTTTTTGAGGCTTTCTTTCGACCCGACTCCATTCATTCCTATGGGTTTTTTTGGGGGGTGGTTTTTCGCTAATTTTGTTGCCATGGTAACTCGAAATCCCAATAAATGTAGTAGCACACATCTCGGAATCGAGCCGCAGGTTTTGATGCCTATATTGTGGGGGTGCACGCTACGGTTCGGGCCACATTAATCGTGAAGGAAGAAAAATAAAGAATACTAGAAAAATTTCTGAAGAAATTTAGCAAGGCACCTGCCACTTGGTGCGTACCGTACCGACAGAAATAGCAACAGGAAGAAACACTGCGAATTTCAGCTTCTTACGGTCTTCACAGCCCCCGCAGCGGCCGTTGAAAGGTGCCATGTTAAGTCAATGGACCTCCTAGGAGCCTCTTGCTAGCAGCGTTGTCATGGAGACTCACTGACAGCTGCAGCCCTCTCTCTGTCTGTAAAGGCAGAAGAACTCTGGCTAAGCAGCAGTTGGTAGGACCTTCCTAAAGCTATTTCCGTTAGCAACATGCTAACGGTTAGCCGCTAGCATGGCTGTGTTCAGTATCACCGGGTGATGTTACTCTGTTAGTTTGGTTTTAATCTTGTACTGAGAAGTGCCTAAAAAGGGAGAAAATTCTTAAATTCACCAAATCTGTCAAGCAGAAGTTTGTACAGGCTTCCTAGAGCTACTTCCGGTTAGCAACATGCTAACCGTTAGCCGCTAACATGGTTGTGTTTGGTATCACTGGGTGAGTGTACTCTGTTAGTTTGGTCCAAATCCTGTACTGGGATGAGCCTTAAATAGGGAGAAAAAACGTCGTTTATAATGTTGCCATGGTAACTGAAAATGGCGGGTGGTACAAAAAAATACTTCATGGGATCAGCACATATGTTTTAATATACACACTGTGGGGATTATAATAGAAAAATCTTAGTCTGCCACGCCGGGTTTCGATCCCACGACCTCTTGCATGCAAAGCCTGCACTTTCCATCTGAGCTATACTGTAGCGCCATGTATGGGCATGCAGTATTGGGACCATAAGGGGTTTGGTCCCCCATTGAAAAGCATTGGATGTTTGACACCTGATAGCTTGGAGATGCTTTATGCCACGTAGCCCAAATTTCTTGTGGAGCTTTCTCTCTAAAGTAAGAACAGACTCTGTGAAGCAGAAGATGGTGAGACCTTTCTAGAGCTACTTCCGGTTAGCAACATGCTAACAGTTAGCCGCTAACATGGTTGTGTTCAGTATCACCGGGTGATTGTACTCTGTCAGTTTGGTCCAAGTCCTGTACTGGGAAGTGCCTCAAATAGGGGTGCCAATACTTAATGTCACCAAACGTGACCAAAGTTCATTGGTCAGATTGGCCTCCTTTAGCAACTCAGCCTCACCACATCTGGGCCCAGAACTCAACATTTGACCAAAATGGTGTGTAGTGCCATTTCCCACAGGTGGGTGGTGCTGTATTGGCCAAGTGGGTCGTGTCTAGGCATCATGCCAGGTCCTGTTGGAAGCAAAGACCCAATAGGAAAGCATGTAAAATCCAAAATGGGACAGTAAACTGACACATGGCTGAAAGTCACATGAAAATTTTAAAATGTTAAGAGGAAGTGACTGTGCGAATTTCAGATTTCTACATTAATCACAGCCGCTGCAGCTGGCGTCGAAAGTTGCCATTCTATCTCAATGGAACGTCTCCCACTGGCCCTCAGAGTTCCGTCGTCATGGAAACTCACTGACACAGCTGCAGCGGGCCAGTCTAGAAAAGTGCAGACACTTGGTGTCCAAGTCTGCCTATTGGATTATAATGGAGAACTTTGCCTCGAACAACGCACGATTTCTCCGGAACCGTAAATGGTAGAGACGTAATTTTTTCTGTGTTTATTTCGTAAAGGATAAGGGAAGAAGACTTGCTATCGGTTTTTGCTGGAAAAAGTTTAATAAAGGCGTAAAAAATTATGATCTAAAGGACATTTTTATGAAATTTCAGAAATCCTCTGAAAATGATCCCGAACAAATCGCTCTGGCTAAAAAAGTATAAGAGATATCAAAATAATTCTTTCACTGTGAGTATCAGCAGGCTTTTGATGACCATGTAGCTCATTTTCATATTTTTACAAAAATCGGTGTAGGCACAGCGACGATGTAAAAAAGTGGATGATGTGGGAAAATGCAGCTCCAAAGCGATTTCAGGATTTTGCACATTCGCTACTCCCGAACAAATTGTTCCTGTGGAAAAACCGTAACAGTTATCCACAAAATTCATTTTTCTTGAGTGCCAGAAGGGTTGGGACATTCATGTGTGAAAGTCTCATGTCTGTACATAAAACGGTTTAGGTGTAGCGACGATGCAAAAACATGTGATGTTTTGGATTTTTAGACGTCATTTTTCAAAACCGCTCCATAGGAAATGAATGGGGGAGGTTTCGGGTTTGTGTCGGTGTGAGGTGATTTGGGAAAAATCTATAAATGCCACACCAATGAGGGTTACATTTCCCGAATCCTGACAAAAATACCTACGTTTTGATGTATAATTTGTCTACGTAGAGGGAAAATTGAGCGAGTAAGGTCAAGTTGTTCGGAGTTTTGAAATCTTTAAAAAAGCTAGAGTGGGCCACTCTAGCGGTTGGAGAATTCCGTCATTGACTTTCATTGTAAACGATGATTTCGCTGATTTTTGGACATGAGCTTTGAGGAGTAACTGTGAGGAGACGATAAAAGATATCCACATCCCGTTTTCACTTCTGAGTAGTTCACAGATATGTCTACAAACTGGAAGTTAAACGGTGTTCGTAGGTGAAAGCATGACGACACAGTACTGCTTTGAAAATGGTCATTTGGAGGCTTTTTTGAGGCTTTCTTTCGACCAGACTCCATTCATTCCTATGGGTTTTTTGGGGGGTGGTTTTTCGCTAATTTTGTTGCCATGGTAACTCGAAATCCCAATAAATGTAGTAGCACACATCTCGGAATCGAGCCGCAGGTTTTGATGCCTATATTGTGGGGGTGCACGCTACGGTTCGGGCCACATTAATCGTGAAGGAAGAAAAATAAAGAATATTAATAATAAAGAGACGCCTTTAGAGGTGAATAGTAATAGGCCCTGCCCATGCATTTGCATTGGGAGGCAGTGCTGTGCTTCGCACAGCACTGCCTCCTCATTGCACATGCAAGGCAGGCGCCTAATTAATAATAAAGAGACGCCTTTAGAGGTGAATAGTAATAGGCCCTGCCCATGCATTTGCATTGGGAGGCAGTGCTGTGCTTCGCACAGCACTGCCTCCTCATTGCACATGCAAGGCAGGCGCCTAATAAATAAGCCGTTTAGAGGTGAATAGTAATAGGTGCCTCCATGCATTTGCATGGGAGGCAGTGCTGTGCTTCGCACAGCACTGCCTCCTCATTGCAAATGCTATGGCAGGCGCCTAATTAATAATAAAAATAAAGAAGCCGTTTAGAGGTGAATAGTAATAGGCCCTGCCCATGCATTTGCATTGGGAGGCAGTGCTGTGCTTCGCACAGCACTGCCTCCTCATTGCACATGCAAGGCAGGCGCCTAATAAAGAAGTCGTTTAGAGGTGAATAGTAATAGGTGCCTCCATGCATTTGCATGGGAGGCAGTGCTGTGCTTCGCACAGCACTGCCTCCTCATTGCAAATGCTATGGCAGGCGCCTAATTATTAAGAATGCAAAAAGAGAGTATTGGAGAAGTTTTTGTAGCACGATAGGGAGAGACACAAAAATAGAAAAAATATGGAAAACAATTAAAAGAATGAATGGCATAAAGAGAGAGTTTGAATATCCTATATTAAAAATAGATAATATAAATATAATAAAAGATGAAGATAAAGTTGAAATATTGGCAAGAACATTTAGTAAAATTCACAGTTCAAATAATATTAGTGAAGAGGGAAGAAAAGGAAGAGAAAATACAAAACTTAAATATAAAGATTTGTTAGAGAGTATTGAGGAAAAGAATAATTTAATGAATGTTGAGTTTACAAAAGCTGAATTGAATGATGCACTTAGAAAGACAAAAAATACAGCACCAGGTAAAGATGAAATTTTGTATAGAATGATAAGTCAACTTAGTGAAAAATCAAAAGATATAATATTGCAATTATATAATAAAATTTAGGAGGAGGGACAATTACCAATGAACTGGAAGGAATCAATTATAGTACCAATAGCTAAACCAGGAAAAGATAATTTCACCCCACAAAATTACAGACCAATAGCTTTAACATCAAATCTACGTAAAATAATGGAAAAAATGATTAATAATAGACTAGTATATTATTTAAATAATAAAGGATTTATGTCAAAATATCAAAGTGGTTTTCGAAAAGGGAGAAGTACTAATGATTCAACACTATGTTTAGAACATTAGATTAGAAGAGCACAAGTAAATAAAGAAAGTGTAGTGGCAGTGTTTTTTGATATAGAAAAAGCATATGATATGATGTGGGTTGAGGGATTAATAATTAAATTATATATGTTGGGTATTAAAGGGAAAATATTTAAATGGATTAAAGACTTTTGAACAAATAGGAATATACAAGTCAGAATTGGTGAAGTTATATCAGGAACATATTTAGTAGAAAATGGAACCCCGCAGGGGAGTATTATAAGTCCATTATTGTTCTCAATTATGATAAATGATGTATTTAAAGATATTGGAAAAGGAATGGGGTGTTCACTTTTTGCAGATGATGGAGCTGTTTGGAAAAGAGGGGAAAATGTAGATTTCATTGTTAAGAAATTACAAGAGGTTATTATTGAAATACAGAAATGGGCGTTGCAATGGGGATTTAAGTTTTCAGTTGAAAAAACAAAAGTAATGATATTTAATCAGAAACAAATAAAAAAGGGAATAAAATTAAAATTATATAACCAAGAATTAGAGCAAGTAAAGTGTGTAAAATTTTTAGGAGTATGGTTTGATGAAAAACTAAAATGGAATATACATATTCAAAAGATTATTGATAAATGTAAGAAAATATTAAATATTTTGAGATGCTTGTCTGGTAGTGACTGGGGAGCAGATAGGCAATCACTAAAACAGATTTACACAGGTATGATTAGATCTAACATAGACTTTGGTTGTATAGTTTACGGTTCAGCAGCTAAAACAAATCTGGCTAAATTAGACATTATCCAACATCAGGCGTTAAGATTATGTACTGGAGCATTTAAAACCACACCTACAGCAGCAATAGAAGTAGAAATGGGAGAAATGCCATTAGATTTAAGAAGAACAAAATTAGAAATAAATTATTGATTGAATTTAAAAGGTAGTAATATAGATCATCCAACTTTGGAAATTTTAAATCCATGTTGGGAAAAGGAGAAGAAAGAAATGAGGAGTTTTGGATGGACAATTGAAAATAAAATAAAAGAATTTAAAATGAATGATTTAGAAATTAATCAAACAACACCAATATCAATTATACCACCATGGATTTTACCGGAAGCAACAGTAGATATGACAATAATGGAAAAGAAACAAGATAAATCTTACATTGTGGATAGTTATTCAGTACAGTTACATTTAAACAATTATTATCAATATATTCAAATTTATACAGATGCATCAAAAATAAATGAAGGAATAGGAATAGCATTTGTAGTACCAGAATTCAATATAAGAATGGGAAAAAAAAATCACAAACGGGTTATCAGTATACACAGGAGAAATGTTGGCAATATTATTAGCTTTACAATGGGTAGAAGACATAAAACCATTAAAAACAGTAATATGTTCAGATTCAAGCTCTGCGTTATTAAGTTTAAAATATAATAAATCAGATAGTAGGATGGACATATTATTAGAAATATTTCATACATTATTCAGAATACAAAACATGGGTTTAATAGTTATATTTGTGTGGGTTCCAGCGCATATTGGGGTAGAAGGAAATGAGAGGGCAGATAAATTAGCAAAGAGGGCAATTCAAAATCCTATAAATTTTATCATTAAAACAAGTAAATCTGAGGGAAAGAGTGTAATTAAAGAAAAACTTATGGAAAAATGGCAACAAAGGTGGGATGAAGGAAAAACAGGTAGATGGTTTTATAAAATTCAAAAAACAGTAAGAGAAAGAAGAAATGGAAGACGAAATAGAAAAGAGGAGAGGGTGATAACAAGATTAAGATTTGGGCATACAGGACTTAATTATACACTTTATAAAATTCAAAAGCATAATACTGGAAAATGTGATTATTGTGAAAAATATGAAACAGTAGAACATGTTATATTAGAATGCAGTAAATATGAAAGCGAGAGAAGATATATGAGGAAAGAGTAAAAAACGTATTAAGGAAAAGATTAATTTATTAGATATTTTGAGGAAGCATTTGGGAAGTAAACATGTACAAATAGTTATTCAATATTTAAAGAAAACTAAATTATATCATAGAATTTGATTTATAGAAGGAGTGAATTATATAAAAGAGTAGAATATTAAGATATATATATATATATATATATATATATATATATATATAGATATATAGATAGATATTTATAGATAGATAGATAGATAGATATATAGATATATAGATAGATATAGATATAGATATATAGATGGATAAATAGACCATTAAGAACCACACTCCATACCAGTAAGTGGCGGTAATGCTACTTAAAGTTTGTTGCCAACCGCCATAAAACTCCACAAGAAGAAGAAGAAGAGTTCCCAGATCACTTCAGCATTCTTCTGCAGACCGTTCAGCTGGCGGTAGAGGAAGGAGGAAGAGGTTGTGTCGGATCGACAGGGGCGGGAACGTTGACTGTTTTGGAATTTATTTATTTATTTATTTATTTATTTATTTTTTGGATTGTGATTTGGCGGTTGGCATAAACTGGTGAGTGACTGGGTCGAAATGGCCTCACAGGAAGAAGATGGTGGGGATGAAATGGAGAGTGGTGAATGGTCCCAAGTATCTAGAAGAAAAGATAGTGGTAAGACAGATACAAGGCGTAGGGAGGAAGGGAAAGTTTCAAATAAAAGATCTTTGGGTGAGGATAGTCCTGAGGAAGAAATTAGGATTATTCGAAGGAAGATTGAAGGTAGTGGGTTCAAAATAATCCTTAAATTTAGAAAGGAGGATGAAGGTATTAATCTGGGTCCAGTGGCATTATCCAGGGAATTGAAACACAAGGTGGGAGAGGTAGAAATTGCAAAAATTCTTCAAGATGGAAGTTTGTTGATAAAATGTAAAGATGAAGTTCAACGAAATAAAGCATTAAACATTGATAGTGTTTGCAAAAAAGTGGTGTCTGACAGAAGAGTTCTTGAAGAAAGCAAAGGTTCCCGTGGAGTGATTTATGGCATTCCTGTTGAAGAGGATCTGGAAAAATTAAGACGCAACATTCAAGGTGGTGAAGTGAAAAAAGTGAGAAGATTATTGAGAACAGTTGATGGTGAGCGAGGTAATAGTTTGTCTGTGCTATTGGAATTCCAAAATTCGGTGTTGCCAGAAAGAGTTAAAATCGGATGTATGAGTTATTTTGTTCGACCATATGTTCCTCCACCTTTAAGATGTTATAAATGTCAGAGGTATAGGCATGTAGCGGCAGTGTGTAAAGGTAAGCAAAGGTGTCCAAGGTGTGGAGGAGAGCACAGGTATGAAGAATGTAAAGGGGATGAGCAGATGAAGTGTTGCAACTGTGGAGGTCAGCATTCAGTGACATATGCAGGTTGTGAAGTTAGGAAGAAGGCTGTTGAAGTTCAGAAGGTGAAGATGGGGAGTAACATAAGTTATGCTGAAGCAGTGAAAAGAGTGCACCGACAAAATTCAGGGGTGGAAGCAAGAAAAGTGATTCATAACGTAAGATCAGAGAACAGCATCAGAGAACAAGTTAAAACAACAACAAATATAACAACTGAAAAACTTATTCTGTTTATAGCCTATGTGATTAACTGTACAGACCAAGTCAAACATAAAACAGAAAAAAATAAAATAATAATAAAAGGAGCTGATAAATTCTTGGACATGAGGGAACTATCATGGGAACAGGTGAAAAAACAATTAGAGACAGATGGGAAGCCAGGAAGTGGTGAAGGAAGAGCTGTATGATTATTCTGCAATGGAATGCTAGAAGATTAATACAGACTGGGCAGGAGTTTAAAGGCTGTATTAACAATCTAAAAAATAAACCAGAAATTATATGTGTTCAAGAAACTTGGTTAAAATCGAGGTTAGATTTTGTTATTAGTGGATATAAGAGTATACGCAGGGATAGAGAGGATGGTTTAGGACGTGGATGTGTTATATTTATCAAACAAGAAATGTCATACAGAGTATTGAAAATAGGAGAACTTTGGGAAATGATAATAATTGAAGTTTGGAGTGAAATTGGGGCTGTGACGATAATTAATTTTTATAATCCATGTAAAAGGTTATCTTTAGAGTTATTAAGAGAGTTAACAGACAATTTAAAAGGCAAGATTATATGTTGTGGAGATTTTAATGCACATAGCACTTTATGGGGAACTCAAAATGATAATAATGGAGAGGTAATCGAAGAAATTATTGATATAAATAATCTAATATGTTTAAATGATGGAAATGGTACACGAATAAATATTAGGAATGGAAGGGAGTCAGCTATTGATCTAACTTCAGTATCAGAAACAATAGCTGGTATATATACATGGAAAGTTGAAAATGAAACAATAGGAAGTGATCATTATGTTATATTGATAGAAGTAGGATTAAATATGGAAGAGAGTGAAAGCATGAGGGTAGATAGATGGACCTTTAGTACTGCTGGTTGGGAAAAATTTAAAATGATTGAAAGAAATTTAAAGACAATTAATATTTGTCAAGATATAGAGGGGCTAAATCATACGGTGGCCGACAGGTGCAAATGCGCAGCAAAAGAGAAAACATGCAAACAAAAAAAATACATGCGCACAAATTAAATGCGGCAAACAAAAAGCAAATAAAATGCAGCAAACAAAAAAGAAGACACCCCCGAATGAAATGCAGCAAACAAAAAGAGAGACGCAAACAAAAAAGAAGACACCCCCCGAATGAAATGCAGCAAACAAAAAGAGAGACGCAAACAAAAAAGAAGACAACCCCCGAATGAAATGCGCAAACAAAAAGTGTTTGAAAAACGGAAGTGCTCCAGACCACTAGGGGAGTCAAAGAAAATAGTATTCATTTCTATGGGACCAGATGCAAGATTCAGAGAAAGAAATTTGAAAGAAAGTAAAGGTGCGTATTACTATATTTCTTTTCAGATACGCCGTCTTTTATAATATTATAGAATAACAGAATAATTTATGGGTAGCGTGATAGACTTTGTGTCAGTCATACCGTTCTGGGCTCGGGCTCGTATGCTTAGCAATATATATATATATATATATATATATACATAAATGTGTAATATATATATAAATTACACACTCGTATAATTAAATATCTTTTTTGAGAATGACTCATTTCAGCGATTTAGTAGGCAATGTCTCCACTTTTAAAGTATTTATTTCCTCACGTATTTTGGAGAGTTAAAAAACAAATTTTCTTTCAGATGTACTGTCCTTTTTGTGGAACTGCCGCCATAAATTCTGCAGACTTTTGTTGTCAATGTGGCAGAAACATAAAATTTGTCCAAGATCATGTAAACAAAGCCCAAGATGAGAGGAACACAATCACTGCAACTCCCGATGTTCAACCAAGCACTAGCACAGGTAAACCGAAGCATGGGTTATTTATTTCAGCATGCTTAAGTGTTAGCATTTTAAACCATCTGTAGATGCAGGTACGATCATTGCAGTATTGATTGTACCTGCAATTAATAATTAATGCATTTAAATAACTAAAGTGCCAATCGTGTATTTTTTTATTACGAATTTCAGGTGTAGAGTGTTTCATGAACTTTAGAGCTATAAAAGAGAGGGAAAGAAAGACATTTTTTACCAAGAAGCATCAGAACAAAACACAGAAGGGGAAATAAACTGAAGGTATGCCTTTAATTTAGTGCAAACACAAACTGGAAATTACATACTTCATCAAATAATTTAATTTGATTGATTAAATTTTGTCTCTCCCCAGATTAATGTTGGGCTTATGAGGATGCAGGGAGATTCCCTTAAGACAGTGAGAGGGAAGTTACTTCCAGTTGAGATTCACCCTGAGTGGGCATCGGAACAAGTGCTTGCTGCTGCTATGAAGAAGCAAAAGGATTTCAATATAGACCTGATAGATTGTGCCCATGTCTTGTTGTATCCTGATGCAAGGGAGGTTAAGAACATCCCAGGAACAGACATTCCTTTCACAGTGCAAAAGTACAAGGAGGCAATTGGAAAGCCTTACCAAAGAATTACACTTTACATTTGCACTGTTGAGGAATTTGCAAAAAGCTGTAAGTGCTTTTGATCTACATTCCAAATAGTTTGAAGATCAATTTTGCTATAGTCTTATAGTTAAAATGGCAACATTTCCTCCTATATCCAGAATTCTGTGCATGATTAATTCTAGCTATGATGTCATGTATTTTATCTAAGGAAGCAAAAGGATTTTCCTCTTTACAAAACCTACCTCCCTTTTGTAAAGACTGATGTACAAACATACATTTTATTAATTGGAAAATTTAGCCTTGCAAAAGAAAATTTATTATTTATAGTACACATTTATAGTATATTTCTTTTCACTGGTTGTTGAAATGATAGTAACCATTTTCCTTTGGTTAATATCAACGAACAAAACTGTGTGGTTCATAGTAATAGAAGACTTACTGTCTTCAAATTACTTCTAAAAGATAAATAGAAATCTGCTGCCCAGTGACACAGTTGGTGGCATTGTTGCCTTGCAGCAGGAAGGTGTTGGTTTCAATTCCTTGCCTGGAGTCTTTCTGTATGGAGTTTGCATGTTCTCCCTGTGGGTTCTGACCAGGTGCTCTGGGAAAAGGGTATAAGAAAATGGATGGATGGATGGATGGATGGATGGATGGATGGATGGATGGATAAAGAAATCTGAATATACTGTGCTGCTAATTGTACAAAATTCTATTTGTACAACTGATACTAAACTTTTCTTGTTGTTTAACATGTATATGAAGTTATGAAAAATTCCTATGCAACTAAACAATTTGTGGAATTACATAAAAATAATAATTAAAATAAATGTCAAAATTATCATTGCTTTTTAAAGGTTTCAGTGGACAGAGTGATGATGACAGTGAAGTTCATGTAAGGTTGCCATCTCAAGATAGTCCACTATCTGACATTGTGGTCAGTCTGCATCTTTATGACATTTCTCCTGAATTGAATTACTTACACTTTCTTTTGATAAGATAAAACCTGTCTTTTATATGTTGTACATAGGTGTGGGATGGTCCAGATGAAGCAAGCACTCCAAGACTGGAGAAAATTTTTAATGGGTATAATACAAATTACTGTTTGCTTCATATTTTGTTGCAGAAACTTTTATATCCACTTTATAGCTATGTTAATTTTTATTTTCAGGCCTTTTGGACACACAGAACAAGGGTCTGATCAGGTAAGATTGAACTCGATCCCTTTCACAGTTCAATATGTAAACATTACATACCATAAAGGATTTTCAAAAATTCACAAAGACAATCACCCAAGATGAGATGCATGACATTGTGTTAGCTAAGTCTGTATGGTATTGCCACTACCACAACTGGAGTACTAATTTATGTTAAATTAGGATGGCGGAAACACCAACATCCAGGAGCATCCCATGTCCTCAGAGGGCCAGAACCACTTCTATCGGTAGGTTGTGTGAGCACATGTCAACTTTTGCACATGTCAACACATTTACTGAAATGATTTATAGAAATTATACATAACATTTGGCATAAAGACTTACAAAAAATTCCATCACGGATAAATCCAAGAACTGTAACTAACTGAATTATTAATCTCAACTAAAATGTCTTCTTACATTTCAAAACTGAAAAAAGTCATTGAAAAAAAAGTTTTGCACCTGTCCAGTTAAAACAGCAACTGGTACATTTATGAGTGCATTTACTATCTCCACCCAACTGGCACACACATCACAGAGAACTCTATAAGGAACTTGGCACACCTGTGCTCACAATGATCTCTTCAGACAAAGAGCCTCAGCTTCAAGCTTCCACAAAGACACTCTTGTAGGAAATGGACATTAAATCACTTAATCTGCATTCAGAGACCAAAATTAACCTTTGATTCAATGGGTTTTATGTGTTTTGGAATGTAGTTTATTTGTTTGTTCATTCACTGTTAACTTAAAAGTAGATTGTTAACATTACCTGAAACATATTTAATTAGTTCATTGTGATCTGTAATTGATTTTGTTTAATTTGTTTGTTGGTTTTCAACCTGCTCTGTGACTCTCTGTGACTACTTATGTGAAGTCATGGTGGTCTTACACTGTCAATTGAAATAATCTAAAGACAAAAATAAAAGATAACTAAAAATTGTTGCTGAGATGAGTGGTTCCTGCTTTTCTTTGAGGGAAGCAAGCTTTTCCAAGTTTGGGCAGAAGCTGAGGTGGTTTAAAGAGCAAAAAACTTGACAGCACCATAACTTCTGGTTGTTCAATATTTTTTTTCTATCAAACTTTGAGTAGTTTGCAAGAATTACCCAAATATGCTGGTGTTAGCTGTCCTACTGCCAAGAATGACTGACAGTAGTCTCTATGCCTTATCAGGGATGAATTTAAATTATTTACCTAGTAAAGTATTTACTCTATTTCCTTTTCAATACAGCAACTACACAAATGTGTACGCACCAATAACTGTTGACAGCGACTCTGAGCCAGATGAATATCTGATGCAGTTCCCTGAGCAAAGGTATTAATTAGAAATTAGTTTTCTTCTACATCCTTTTGTGCTTTTTGTATTTGAAATAATTGTACACTTCATGTTTTATAGTACAGACAACGTGACTGCTGCAGACATCATTTCAGAGCTCTCGGCAATGATCACGTCATCATCTCTCAGCCGCTTTAACATAAACAGAGCCAATGTATGGGATGGAGCACAGAGAAGTTTCAAGCGGGCTTCTTTCAACCCTTTCAATGAAATGTTTGTAAAATTCACCGATGACGAGGGACAGGCAGAAGACGGCGTTGATAACGGTGGTCCCAAGCGCGAGTTTCTAAGCCTTTTAATGAACTGCTTAAAGGACTCGAAGAGTCTTTGATGGGCCAGAAGAAAGTAAATGTATCACTTTTGACAGTGAAGGTATTGCCGTTAAGGGCAATATTTCAGAGTTTTCTCATAAGAATGTGACAGCTGTTGGTGAATGTGGAATTAATGTGAACAAAATCTATACAGCAGCCAAAAATTATGAATATTTCCTGGTTGGGAGGCTGATTGCCACTTCTGTCGTTCATGGAGGTCCAGGTCCTCAATTCTTATCTGAGAAGCTCTACCAGCACCTCACAGGAACATCAACAAATACAGAAGGAAAGATAGAAGACATCACCGACAACACCATGAGGGCTTCTTTGATTGAGGTAGGATGGCATTATTGATGAAGCTTTACAAGTTGTTATAATCAAGCAAATGATTATATGATTATGATGATTATATGATTATATTACTTATGAAAATGCTATATGCATAAAAAAGACAAGCCACTTTATTAGGTACATCTCGTTAGTACCGGTTTGTACGCCCATTTGCCTTCTGAACTGCTTTAATCCGTAGTGGCATGGATTCAACTAAATACTGGAAGCATTCCTTAGATAGTCTGGTCCATCTTTACATGATGGCATCACATAGTTGCTGTAGATTTGTTGGCAGTACATCCATGATGCAAATCTCTCCTTCCACCACATCCCAAAGGTTTTCTATTGGATTGACATCTGGTGACTGTGGATGCCATTCGAGTTCAGTGAACTCATTATTTTTAAGAAACCAGTCTGAGATGATTCATTCTTTCTGACATGGCAAGTTAACGTGCTGGAATTAGCCATCAGAAGATGAAAACACTGTGGTCATGAAGTATTTTCCTTGGCAAAATACTCAGGTAGGCTTTGGCGTGGACACGATGTTTGATCGGTACCAATGGGCCAAAGTGCACTCCATAGCACCACCCTGAATCGTGGAAATGTTGATACAAGCCAGATTGATCCATACTTTCATGTTGTCACCAAATTCTGACCCTCCCATCCAAATGTCGTTGCTGAAATTGAGACTCATCAGACCAGGCAATGTTTTTCCAATCTTCTATTGTCCAATTTTGTTGATCCTGTGTGAATTGTTGCCTCAGCTTCCTGTTCTTAGCTGGCAGGAATGGGATCCGGTGGGGTCTTCTGCTGCTATAGCACATCTGACTTAAGGTTTGACATGTTGTGTGTTCAGATGCTCTTCTCCATAACTCGGTTGTAACGAGTGGTTTCTTGAGTTATTGTTGCTGTTCTATGAGCTCAAATCTCTCCAGCCATTCTCCTCTGAACTCTGGCATCAGCAAGGCATTTGCAGCCACAGAACTGCTGCTCACTGGATATTTTGGTAACACTTTATTTGAAGGGGGTTGAATAAGACTGTCATGACACTTTCATAAACATGACATAACACCTGTCATGAACATGAATAAGCCTTCATGAATATTTATGACTGTTGTCATAAAGCGTCATTTGGTAAATTATGACACTTTTAATACAAAGTTGACATTATTCAAAATGTCTTTATGACAACTTGACATTAACCAATAAATCATTACTGTTTAAACTTTATCTTTAATAACATAAAGTTACTTAATTTTTAAAGTGCAACCAGTAATACTTTTATAACAAATTTATATCAGTAATGATTTCATAAATTTTCATTTGTGTTTTTGGTTATTGTTCTCTACCATAGATATCCAGTGCAGGTACATTGACTGAACTACACCAGTCAGTTGAAAGACATGCAAGCATCTTGCAAACTGCTGGTTGCTTGCAGTTCCCTGTGACTGTTGATGACAAATAGAAAATTGTAAAGGAGTTCATTGATTGGTACATCATTTACCGCAACCATTTCTCTATTCAAAGGTAATGTTTCTCTTCCTTAACTTAAAAAATAACTATGCTAATTTAGTTACTATTTTGTTGCAGTTAAAACAAGCAAATGTACAATAGTGCAAGAATCAATCAATCAACAGCACCCAGCAGCCAAATAAGTAGGAGCCTTATTGATTGGACGGCTTAACTGGAGAAAATGAATGTTACTGTAGGTTAATTCACTGTGTACAGTGCATCAGCAATATTACCTATGCTAAATAAAATTAATAAAAAAAGATTAGACGTATTAATGTTCTTTGTGTTACTGAAAAATATCAGCTCTTTTGATAATAATTAAGGTGATTTCTGTTTCAAACTTTTTATAGATTCAAGGATGGCCTTTCAACTCTGAACTTCCAGAATGCTTTGGAGCAGCATGCTTCCGTCTTCAGGCCATTTATGTGTGCAAGAGTGGAACAGCTGACATCCAAAATATTGGAGGAAATATTTGAGGTTCAGCTCAGTGAAAAGGGTAGCAGCAGACGACATGAGGAAACAAGAGTGCTAGGATTCTGGAGAGACTTTCTCCTTGACACAGAAGGTGGACTTTAAGATTTATTGCTATATTCTGGTGTTGTAATATTGTAATATCTGATACATAAACTCATTGCTTCTTTTCTAGAACAAAATACGGGTCTCTCTCTCCAGGACGTCCTGATGTTTGCCACCGGCTTGAACACACTACCTCCATCTTCAATTCTGCCACCACCAAAACTGATCTTTCAGGCCACTTCTCGTTTTCCTGTCAGTAGCACCTGCTCCAACACTATCAAAATACCAATGTCCAAGACGTATCATCAGTTTAAAGAAGACATGGACTTTGGGATTCAAAACTCCCCTGGGTTTGGGCTTTATTAAGATCAAATGCATAACAACAAAACAAAATGCTAACTATTTAACTTGTCAAACCTGTTCAGTTATGACACTGTTTAGTGTTTGTGTGCGACCTTCAAATTTGGATTCTTGTTTGTTTATAAGTCCACTATGTTTTTCAGTTTGATATAGTTTTCGACACATGATTCCCAACTCTGTGGATGTGCTAGGCCACACTGTCTCTGGAGGTTCTCAAAATGTGTCTGAAGGTGTTCATCTCCACATTGAATGTTGTTAGTCTCTGTCACAAACTGTCCCAATTGCTCCTGGGAGACTGGGCAACCACAGTCTGTTACCTAGGAATAGAAGAAGCACAGTAAACATTTAGTTATATTTACATTTCTTCACTAAACTGTTACTGCTGTGACTATTGTTGTAACCTGTCTAAATGATTAATTGTATTTAAATTTACATTTTAGAAATTGTCATCTGAAATTGTTAGAATAAAAAGTGACATACTGTTAACACATTGTTCATTATTTTTGTTTTGGCAAATTATTTTTTTTAGAGTTCCCAAAGAGGTTTTAAATTAACCAGATGTTTAAGACAAAAACAACAAAAATTACCTGTGAGGTAGATGATACATCACATCTGGTTTACCAGATGGACAGCAAGATTGTTTAACAGGTCTTATGGTATGTTTATTCCACCTGTCCTTGCATTCATCAAGATCTCTCTGTAGCAGATCCATGAAGACAAACCGCACAAGGTTCCTTAAACGATAGTAATAATCTCTGGGTGTTTCATTTTCCTGTTGAATAACACTGAAAGTGTCAAGAGTTATTGAAGCCTGATCCTTGTACACAGAATATTCTTCTCTTAAAGCTTTGCAAAGAGCTGAATAACTGTCACGAATCTCTGGAGGAAGAGCTTTAATGAAAACATGAACGCTTCTAGCTATTGTTTTCCAAATAAGCTTTAGCAATTTGGAGTACCACAGGGCTCCATCCAAGGACCTTTATTGTTTTTAGTTTACATTAATGATCTTGCTAATGTCACAAGTTCTACAATACCTATTTTGTTTGCAGATGATACAAATTTTCTAATCTCTCACAAAGACTTGACTACTATTAGAGAGAAATTGAACAGAGATCTAGCCCAATTTTCAACCTGGTTCCAAGCCAATAAGTTATCTTTGAATGTGAAAAAATGTAATTTCATGGTTTTTGCTGGGCACAGAAATTATACATTTGATGATATAAGAATTTGTATTCAAAACCAACAAATTGATAAAGTTTCTACTGTTCGTTTTTTGGGTGTTCAACTTGACGACAAACTCCTTTGGAGAGAACAAATTGGTACAGTCTGTAAAAAAGTCACTAAATCTCTAATTTTGAGAAGGATTAGAAATTTTGTTCACAATAAAGTGATGTTAACTCTATATTATTCATTGATCTATCCATACCTGTCATACTGTAATATTGTTTGGGCAAGTACATTTCCTAGTTATCTTAAAAAAATACTACTTTTACAAAAAGCTTTTGTTCGCTTAGCAACATTTTCTAAAGTTGATGCAGCTAGTGCTCCTTTTTTTTTTTTCCAAATTACAGCTGTTGAATATTTTTGAAATTAATATTTATCAAACATGTACCTTTGTTTAAATGATAAAACAAGGTCAGTCTCCTGATACTTTCAAGAATTATTTTGTTAAGAATTGCCAAGTGCATTCTTATAATACCAGACAAGCTTTGTCTTTTCATTTACCGTTAAGTATTAAAACTCAAGTGCAATTTTCTTTTTGGCATCGTGGTGCAAAATTATGGAATGAATATGGAAAATATTTGTAATCTTCAGAAAAAAATGGTAGAAAGTGTGGCTGGTCCAAAAAAATACTGTTATCCAAAAAAGACAGTGATGTATGATTTTACAAATATTGACTCCCTGAAATCTGAAAACTAAAATGTAAAAATAATGTTACTGTACATGTCTATTCTGTTTTCTCTCTTGAATGAAAGGACTTTCATAATGTGAGCTGCCTGATGTTTTGCTGGTTTAGGGGTGTGGCCTTTGGTATAAGCCCTAAGGGGTTTATGTCACACTCCATCACATTTTTTATTTTTTATGCTATTGATGTATTCTGAGTTTCTATTTTGATCTGTGAAATAAATAACTTAACTAAATTTATGGAAAACATGGAATGGAGTTAAAAAACATTTGGTATGCGTTTCAACCCATTCACAATGCAAAGCCCAAGTTAAACAAAACATTATTTGTTAAATTAATATTCTGAGGACCGATTTGTCCTGTAAAATCATTTAATTCAGAATCGCTTGACTGTGATTATGCGATTCTACCTCCGGGCACTAGGGGTCACTGTAGTGTAACAGAGTTACAAATGTACTTTTTTATTATTATTTCAAAATAATTTTATATTGAGAATTTGTGAATTTTATCTTATTCAGTTATGTTTATTTGTTGTTTTGGTGTTTTTTTTTTTTGCCTGCGGGGGTCGCCTTTTTGCACTCTGCCTTGTTTGTGTCTCCTGGGCTTCCGTAGTTCATTCCAGCCCTCACAGCTCCTCCGCCTCCCCATTTTCCCTCACAGCGTTGTTGCGCGCTGCTGCGGTTAAGTCAGAGGGAAGTTCGCTGCTACGATATATGCTTGTTTTTACCATATGTCAGTTATTATTGTTTGTGGGTGTGTTGTTTTGCAGTTTTGATCGTCATTGGGGTTTTTTATGAACCGTTTATTGTAACTTCTTTTTATTTTCATTTTGGCGCGAACAGCCGTTGCTAGTCCAACAAAGCTCGGTTGAACATTGTTTTTATTTTTACATTTAGGGCTGGAATGCAGGGAAACTGAATTCAAGAGGAGGTTAATTTGTTTTTACTCTTCTTTCCCAGGTATGTGTTTTTATTGTAAGATATACTTTTTTTATCTTTGTTTATTTAACTCTGTCCCACTGTATTGTGTTATTGTGGCCATTAGGTGGTGTTTTTCTCCTTTTTTTAGTTTACAATTTTTGTGAGGAGATTTCTTTCTTTTGTTGACTTTTGTATCTGAAAAAAAAAAAAAGTTAGTAGACAGAGTTGTTGCGCGCTGCTGCGGGGCTGGAATGCAGGGAAACTGAATTTAAGAGAAGGTTAATTTGTTTTTACTCTTCTTTCCCAGAATAAAAGCTCTCATTGAAACCTGGTCGAATGTCGTCATTGATGTGACCCGTTACAGTAGCAACTCGGTGGCTAAGAGGTTACAACATAAAGTTATCAAAATTTCCTTTACCAACATTAATATTCTATAGTAATGCGGGGATAAGGCTCATAACACCATCGGAGGATGACGGAGCAGAACAATTACGCTTTATGCTTTAAAACATACTCCTTTTGAAAGGTCCGAAACTGGATGTTAGCAAGGCTAATAGCAGTTTGGCTAGCGTGAGTTACCAGTTAGCCCTTTTGTTCTAAACACCATGGTTTACAAACATTTCCCAATAAACCTTTTAACATCACCCTCAGCTCGCTGCCTCAGCATTTAGCTCTTTAGCTAAGAGCTAACCAAACAGTGTGGTCTGGATAGCTTGGAGGCCACGTTCTTTGACCAGAATGCAGTCCGATTTGAGCAGGGGTTTTCCTCAGCATACAGCATGGGCTCTGCTGCTGGCTTTCAGCGGAATCTGGGGTTCTCTTCCCTGTGTGCTGAGGAGAAATGCAACAAAACTGTTTTTGGCATGCAGGATCCTTCTTCCTGCATCTGATTATGGGGTTAAGACAGCAACTTAGCTCTGTATTTGCCCGGACATGTTCCCCAGGCGATGAGAGACCTCTCCAGATGCTGGATGTGCGTCGGTCAGGCCTGTGCAGGGCCCATGGTCCGAAGCAGCTCTTTCCTGGTCTGAGCAGGAGGCGATCTGTGCAGTCTGAGAAGTGAAGAAGGCTGAAGAGAAGAGAACTGAAGAAGTCTGCAGAAGAATGCCGAAGAGATCTGGGAGGAAGGTGTTATCACAGCAGGACCCCTGGTGAGAGAAGGAGGGGCCGTTCAAGCCTTGAGGGTCTTATGTTGCAGCAGGAGTGAATTCTTTTTGTCACCTCTTCCCTTACTGTTCAGGATCCAATCTGAGATCAATTATTCATCATGGCGTACTTATGGCATAACACTGGATAGCTGCAAGGGGGGTAAAACAGGGTTAGACTAGACTTGGATGAAACACTCGGAAACGATTCTAGATTGGTGATGTACCAACCTAGAATCGTTGACGCCCTCCTGCTGGAACGCTGCTCCTTATGAAGAGCAGCAATCAGTGGTGGATGGGATACACCTGCCCGTCACGCCCTGCATAGGAAGAGAGAGAGAGCCCAGCCCGCACCCGGCCTACAGAGTGTGACACAAGCAGGTCGCTGGTTAAATGGTAGTCTCAATGTTTAAACAGGAGTATGTGCCAAAATAATTTCTTAATATCCCACTTACCATCCATCCATCCATCCATTCATCCATCCATCCATCCATCCATCCATCCATCCATCAGTCTTCTGTACTTTTCAATCTCTCAGGTTTTTCAGGGGGATGACACCAGCCCCCTGTGATCAATTGATGAGGGTATCTCAGCCCATCACTGGACACAGATCAATGTCTCCGATTAAACATGTAAAAGTTTCACAGTTGATACTTAATATCATACACATTTATCTAAAACATGGAAAAATAATTTCCAACGGTAAATGAGCTCTTTGAGGTTTGGGTAGGACCACTACAAGGACAGTTTGTCATTCAGCAATATGCCGATGCATCAACAGAATCACACTGACATCCAGGCATGCTGTAAACTCTTAGTCATCGACTAACCTTCCATTTACAGGCTTAATCCACCAGATTTCTCAGTCCTCAATAAACACATCCGTAGGAAATGTGAAGAAAACGCACACAGACCCCGCAGTGTCCTTCACACAAGCGGAGGTGTCTGATTCAGAGCCTTTACAGTTAAGATAAAGTCATATTTCTCGCCTGCTACATCTTGGTTGTCAGCCATCTTCCTGCAGCCTTCTTTTGACTCAGTCTAAGCTAGAAAAGAATGATGTGGGGAGCCTGCAGTGGAGCACTGCAGCAAACAAATCAACATATCAGATGGAGCTTTCAAGGCTGTTGCCACCTCGCCTCCCTGAGTCACTTCCTGCTTATGTATCCCCATTCAGAGAGATGGGCCAACAAAATGCACTCCCTCCCTCCTCTTCTCCCTCTTTGTGTCACATTGACTGCAGATTCTGATCAACTGCTGTTGGTCAAAGGTCACTTTTGCTCCGAACATTCTTTGTTGCCTGGTAACATTTGAACAATACTTGCTAATTAATCCTTTCTGACAGAATTGAATGTCAAAGCCATTGCATTATGGGCCTCGCGCCAGGCACAGTCAAATTATCCTAAAACTGGCCTCCAGTGTTTCGGTAAATCAAACCTTTGAATGTGTTTTGATCATTGTGATCTCTGCACACTAATGAAGCCAATTAATGGAGTCCAATTAAACTCTGTTAGATCAGTCCATTGCCCCATTGAAAATTATTTATTTGAAACACCACTTCTGTGTTATAATTAGGTTTATAATTAATCTCACATTACGTCCAACTTTGTTTGTGACTTATTTTGAAATGTTCATTTATAGCGACATTTGTCAGCAAAGATGTATCAGCCAGAATAGATTGAAGTTGTTCTGCAGCTGACAAAGCGGCTGAGCTAGAAGGTACCTGAGGGCTTTCAGGCCCATCAATAACTGGTAATGTTGCACAAAGTTCTTCACATCAGCAGTGTGGTGCTTGGAGAAATTCTAATAATTATCTCACTTTTCTTTGGAGAATTCTGACCTGAATAATACTCATTTTCTTATACCCTGCAAATGTAAATTTTGCTCAAAAGTGAGGAAAATTCACCCCAACGTTACATGAAACCGGATAAAACAAAAAAAACATGTAATTTCAGAAAAGCACCGCAACATTTTCCCTTTAGGGAAGCTTGATGGGTGCTGTGTGGTTGTGTGTGGGCAGCAGAAACCCAGTTCAGCTGTTGTGCTGTTTTAGACAAACTCAATATTGATAACGTATGCCTCCTCCCTCACCTTAAACTTTATTACAATTCTTTCTACTTTACTTTAAATGGGTAAATCACCCCAAATCAACTTTCTTTCACTAATAAACTGTATATATAATTGTCTTATAGTTCTGTCTACATGTCCTCGTCATTACTCTGACAATTTATTGCGCATTTGTTGAAATTCTGATTTGTGTCCAAAACCATTTGTGTGGCCCCCTCCTCAGGTTGAACGAGTGTCTTGTATTACTTGAATCAGTATTGCAATTGGTTCAAAAGATTTTGTGCTGTCACCCAGAATAGCTGATGTCAGCAGCTCTGCCGCTGTCGGTTATAAAGGCAGTGATTAGAAGGAGTTTGAGTAGTGAGTGTTGCGGCTCTTCCTTCAATTTTCAGGTAAGTGATTTATTACCTTAGCATTCAGTTATTTTTCTTAGTTATTACTATTTATTTAGCTATTATTTTTATTTAACTATTACACCAAACCACACTCAGATACCCCCCCCCCCCCCCCACACACACACACACACGCGTTTCCTGGCACGTCTGGCACCACCTCCTCTCGGCACATTTTTCAATTATGAGACTGAGGTGAGAGGCTCTGGTTACGGGGGTGACTTACACCTTAAATGTGAAAGTGATAACTGACAGCTCATGCCCTCACCATCAAAGTTAAGGGATTAATCTGAAAAATGTTTGCACCCTACTTAAAAGTCCTCTAGCAAGTCCCTCGATTAAGTATAGCCAAGATAGCAGCACCAAATTCATTTAGTTATTACAGTTGAAATCTGTATTAATGCTAAAAAAATATTTTAAATCAAGGTTAAAAACCCATTTAGTCAGAATTACCTTTAACTGTTCCGTTTAAACTATTAACTGAAACTATAGTCCAACTTTACTTTATTATGCTACTGCAATATACATTTTTGTGTTTCCTTTTCTTATATTTTCATCATGTAAATAACTTTATTATTTGCCTTGTTGCTAAAATGCGCTATTCACCTAAACTTGCCCAGCCTTGCCTGCAACAGAATCGGGATTTCATTAGAGAAGAACTTTGACGCTTTTAAAAGTGACCACAATCACGTACAGTGTTAGTCTCAAGTGTAGATAATTTTTCGCTTTCTGATAACAAAAGCATTAAAATGAATTAAAGATAGAAAAATCTTTTTTTTTTTTTTTTTTTTTCAGAAATCCAGTGTTGTTTATAAATCTGCTCTATGTTGGCCAGTGATATAAAATCCTAACAAAGTACTTTCAGGTTTGTCACTGTGAGATACTGTGGTAAAAGTTTAAATGGCAAGAATATTTCTGCAAGGCTCTGAAGGAAGAATAATCCTGTGACTGATTTTATGATGAAACTCATAATCATTGCACAGGGACACGTGGCTCAACTTGGCGATGGCACTTTGTCATCCAAGCCACAGTTTCAGAAGGACTCCTCAGGTCATCCCTGTCCTTCTTCAACAAGCAGCAAGTAAGAGACCTTTGAAACAGTTCGTCATAACTCCACCTCGTAATCAAGAATCTCAACCTGTACTGCAAATGTATTTATTTAACATGCATTTGGATCAGTTCAGTACAATAATTTAACTAAAAACACAGAAGCCTAAAACACTGACGCAGAGTTTCAGTGATGAATGTGTCTAAAAAGGCCAGGTACACTTCTTTATCACAAGCAAAACAATCGGTTATAATTCTTAAAACTAAAATGATCCCTGAAGACATGTTAACAGCTGGCTGTCAATAGTTAATGGACCTGTCCGTCCGTCCGTTTTCTTCCGCTTATCCAGGGTCGGGTCGCGGGGGTAGTAGCTTCAGTAGGGAGGCCCAGAAGTCCCTCTCCCCGGCCACTTGGGCCAGCTCCTCCGGGGGAATCCCAAGGCAAGTCCTCCCCGGATGACTGAGCTCCTCACCCTATCTCTAAGGGAGAGCCCAGACACACTACGGAGAAAACTCATTTTGGCCGCTTGTATACGGGATCTCGTTCTTTCGACCCAAAGTTCGTGACCATAGATGAGGGTTGGAACGTAGATCGACCGGTAAATCGAGAGCTTCGCCTTTTGGCTCAGCTCTCTCTTCACCACAACGGATCGGTACAGCGCCCGCTTCACAGTAGACGCCGCACCAATCCGCCTGTCGATCTCCCGCTCCATCTTCCCCTCATTTGTGAACAAGACCCAAAGATACTTGAACTCCTCCACTGGGGCAGCACATCCTCCCCAACCCGGAGAAGGCACTCTACCCTTTTCCGATTCAAGACCATGGTCTCGGATTTGGAGACCATATTTTAGTTAATGGACCCACAGTAAAATATTCTTTTAGGCATTATAAACAGCATTTAGACATAGTCGAATGGAACATGACACTTTGCCATTTAACAGTCCTAGTGGTTGGGCCTGAACCCTGGAGACCGCGAGGGGGACTGGTTCTGTTCAATTTTTTGAAAACAGACCATGAAGAGAAAATAAGTTGTGTAATTATTTAATAGAGCTCTCTGCTAAAAAGCTTTACTGTCACTTAGAACTCAGCTTATCCATCTGACAAAATGACTTGGGCTCAGTCTTACAAGTGCCACTGATTTGCATAAACAGTCAAGAATTGCTGTTTGGAGCCATCACTGATTTCTCCCTTAGTCACTTATAATCACTGCATTTCCTTCTACTTAACCCTGGGCCCGAAAAATGGTCCACTTAAAAAAAGGCAAAAAACTGTTTCCCTTCAGGGATACCAGGGGTGCCTGGATGCTGAGTGGCTAAGAGGAGGAACCAGAAGAAACAAATTAGACAGGAGACCGATAGAATTATTAACTGAATAGACTGGCTAAATCTATGCTTTAGGAATAGCAGACCAGTGGAGGTGTTAGTATTTCTAAAACAAATAAAATGAGTCACCATTCGTCTCTCTAACAAATTATATCCAAATCAGCATCAGCCAGTTCACAATGTAGAGCTTAGAAATTCACAAACAATACTTAATTTTATGATGGTGAGTTCTGTTTGTTCTTCTAAATGTTAGAAATATATATATAATTTGCATTCATGGCCATTTTTACATTGTTCCCATTATTTGGTTCCTATTGACAGCCCAGCTAAAAGGAGACTAAATTCCAAAAGCTGCCATATTCACTATTATCATGAATGTGCTAAGGGAAAGCTTCGTTAGCTCTGATCGTTCATTCCACTTAGCAGCTGTTACAATTGTTTTGTTGTCAAACAATGATGCCCTGGGCTTTTGAAAATGCACCATGAAAGGTAAATGAGTCAGCTGTCTCCATGCTGCTTGCTGCATGTTTTTAACATCAAAATAGCAAAGGCAAAAATATTTTAAACTGTGATTATACACCCTTGTCTTTACTTTTAAACACCCAATCATTATTTTAGACTGCAACACTTATTTCTGGTTATGTTCAGTTTTCTTACAGCAGCACTGTGTAACTTTTAGCCACTAGGAGTGCTAGACCTTTAACTTCCAGTTTTAGCACCCTTAATGGCCACTAGCAACTGCTATCTGCTATCAGTTTTGGACTCTGTTTGCAGAGGAGCAGATTCAGAGGTCATCGAGTTACTTATAAAGACAAGGCCGCCTCTCTAGATTAAATCCTACGTCTGACAACTAAAAATATGTCTGATCAGCAAAGTGTTATATCTTTTTTGTTGCCTAAAAACAACTTTTAGCTGGTTGCTTAGCATTTAGCTCCTACAAAACTAAAATACATAGACTCAGATATACTCTGTATACAACAGGCAAAAGGATAGCTTACCAGTCTATTAATAATGATGTAAAAAGAGAAGGGGTCTTGCATCCTGATTGCTCTTTCATCAAACACCAATCAACAAATTCTTTTGCTAGATCCAATCTGGATGGATTCCTGTCTTGCTTTCTCTTTATGGCCTCATGATACATAGTTTTCCTCTTTTCACTTCCATCTGCCATGACAAACGTTGAGTCAAGGATGGGAAAGGTAGAAGCACGTAAGGTTAGCTCTCATGTTTAAGGAGAGTTCAGACTGCTGTAAAACTGCGCTTTAGGTCACATGATCTCTAAGTCACATGACCTATTCAGCAATAGATCCGACTCTCTGAAGTTACATTGGCGGGTTTTTGAGAAGCACAGCCCGCATCGAGCATTATGTGCACTAAGGGCTGTACATTTACCTGAAAAATCCTTTAATATATCTCAAATTAAGCTAATACTTGGGTCAAAACCCACATGGTACTGCTTTAAGACAGTTAACATAAATGCATACTAAAAATGTTGCCGCCCTATAACTATCAGCACAACACGTATCAGGTAAGTGATCCAGTTCATTTGTATTTTTGCTACTTTTGTAGTGGATGATTTAAATCATCAGGTAAATATTAGAAGAGGTGACCAATATGTTGTCTTGTTCTTAGCTACAGTATCTTGGTATACTAAATAGCTTAACTCAAAATGTACACAGACCTACTCACTCTTGTCATTGTAGACTTGATACCATGCCTCCATCTTTGATATCTGTAGTTACACTAATATCCTGGTACTCCAATCTTTGTTTCATAAAAAAAAAAAAAAAAGTCAAATTGTGACAGGCTTGTAACAAGTCCAGAAAGTACCCTGTCTCTAAAAAAAAAAAAAAAAACTAGAAAGGACACAGCTATGCATTACAGGATCCTGGCAAGCAACAAAACTCTACTGCCAGAGATATCCTCATCTTTGGTTCTGATTCCTGTTGACCTATCTTTGCTGATCCAGTTACACTCCATGTCATGGAATGTTTGCCACAACTGACACCTTGCTCCTCCAAAATGATTAATAATCAGAGTCTCACAAAGCAAAATGACTCATTATGCTTCACAACCTACCCAAAACACTGCAAGGACCAACCATCTCCCAACTCATTAATTGATTTATTAATTAATTTCATCCTTCAACAGCCTTTTGCGGATGATGAACCATACTTGTGGAGGTCAACAATTATCTCTTTGATGTCTTGGCTGGTATTCTTTAGATTTTGGTGGCATCACCATCACATATCAAAAATTATGCTCATATTTTTCGTTTCAATTCAATTTTATTCATATAGCGCCAATTCATGACACGTTTTCTCAAGGCTCTCAACAAAGTCAGTTCAATCAAATCACAAAACAGATTGGTTAAAAAATGTTTTTTTTAAGGAAACCCAACAGATTGCATCAAGTTATTGACTGTCAGCATTCACTCCTCCTGGATGAGCACGTATCCACAGTGGACAGTCGCCTGCATTGTGTCGTTGGCTTTGGAGCAATCCCTCATACCTAGCATGCATTTAGTGACAATGGAGAAGAAAACACCCCTTTAACAGGAAGAAACTTCAGCAGAAGTAGAACCAAGCTCAGTGTGAACGGCCACCATCTTGGGATTAGAGAAGACAGAGTATACACGCAAAAACAGCGCAAAGTCACCAAACCTGGAATACTCTTGATGTTAGACAGGGTACTGTCAGACTATCTCCATAGATGACTGAGTCTAGGAAAGAAACATGGCTATGTTACAGATTATGACATAACGAGCTAGAGAGCTAGAGCCGCAGAACGCGGTTAACAGAAACAGCAGATAAATCAGGGACACTGGAGACTCAGAGGCTGACATACTTAGATTGGACAGAATGACACATTAGGGGAAATGTGTCAGCTTGGTCACGTTTACGTTATAGTATGATCTTCTCTGCCAATGTGATGAAAGAAATACTGATGTCAAACTATGCAGGGCCCTTGAATGGGTGTACACAATTGGTCTGTGTGAGTAATGAATGGGCAATCTCCCTCGCATATGGAAATCTGTCCATCTGGCTTTGTTTTGAGTATGAGATCCCAGTACTAAAGCTGGAAACATCCCTCTGTATTTTTAGATTAAATATGTTGAAGTATAGTTTTGGTTTCAAGAGTCTTTTTATTACTACAGAAGTCACTGAAGTCTACATTGTGAGAACACCACATCTCTCAGGAAAAAGAACCAGGGGTGACTGGATGCGGTCAATTCTTATCAGTTAGGCAGATAGACTCTGAGGCAGTTTTCTGGTCAAGAGGCTGAATAAAAAGTATATGTCTGTTGTGTCCACCTGTACATATTGTTTGTGTGCATCCTAAGCCGGTGTCTGACTCGAAAAAACAATACAATATTCTTAGATTCTTGAAAGAGAGCACATACAGTTAGTTGCAGTTAAAACTCAGCCAATAGCTATGTCAAGAAGAGAAACAGGGATAGACTCTGAGCAACAGGGCCAGCTGTGTCATGTTATGCCAGAAACCTGTTTGATTAAGAGTATTATTATTGATTATAATTTGCTATTATAATTTTAATAATAGCTCTTTCAAACTCAAATGGTAGCTATAACAAATGTAATTCAAATAGTTGTGATCCAAGGGCTACAAGCCTGTAATGACTAACATTAACAATGCATTTATTAATTAGCTGTTATGAACTTATTTATGCTGGAAAAGTGTGATCTGATTGGTGTTGACCGATCAGACTTATCCAGCAAATGCTGATAACACAAATTATAACTGCAATTGGAGTTTTAACCCTTGCTTCTTTATCACAAACCAATGAAAATGTCTCAGTTGATTCAGTTGTTAACTCAAAAAGAGGTAATTCTTTACTCTTAGAGACCATCTACCTTCTAGATCAGGGGTGTCAAACTCATTTTGGTTTAGGGGCCGCATACAGCTTAATCTGATCTCAAGAGGGCCACACGAGTAAACTCATTGAAAGATTAAATAGAACTAATAAATGTGGATTTGTTGTTGATTTTTATATTAAATTAATTTCACTTTTACACAATATATTATGAATAACCTTAGCGTTTTTAAGAAAAGTATGTGCAATTTCAACAATACTTTTACTTAGTTAAACATTTGATTGTGCATTATGCATAAGAACTGATCACAGTGATTGTACAATGTTGAAAAACATTTATTCACATTTTTTGGAACTTAAAAAAGCTGTCCTGCATGACAAAATTCATCAAACAGATAAAAATTAACATTTTATTTAAATTTTTCCACACCTGAAGCTTAATCTGCTAATTAAAACACAGCGCCCCTCGTGGACAATATAGGAACTGCAGATTTTCAATTAAACGTAGTACATGTTTTTTTTCAATAATTGTTTTATCATTCTCTTTCTTTTATCTCCTCTTTCTTTCACCTTTTCTTTTTTTCTTGTTAGGCGCCTGCCATAGCATTTGCAATGAGGAGGCAGTGCTGTGCTTCGCACAGCACTGCCTCCCAATGCAAATGCATGGAGGCACCTATTACTATTCACCTCTAAACGGACTCTTTATTAATATTCTTTATTATTCCACGATTAATGCAGCCCGAACCGTAGCGTGCACCCCCACAATATAGGTACCAAAACTTGCGGCTCGGTCGGGAATAGTGTGCTACTACTTTTATTGGGATTTCGAGTTACCATGGCAACAAAATTAGCGAAAAACCAACCCCAAAAAACCCATAGGAATGAATGGAGTCAGGTCGAAAGAATGCCTCAAAAAAGCCTCCAAATGACCATTTTCAACGCTGTACTGTATCGTCATGCTTCCACCTACGAACACCATTTAACTTCCAGTTTGTAGATATTTATGTGAACTACTCAGAAGTGAAAACGGGATGTGGATATCTTTTATCGTCTCTTCACAGTTACTTCTCAAAGCTCATGTCCAAAAATCAGCGAAATCATCGTTTACAATGAAAGTCAATGACGGAATTCTCCAACCGCTAGAGTGGCCCACTCTAGCTTTTTTAAAGATTTCAAAACTCCGAACAACTTGACCTTACTCACTCAATTTTCATTCTACGTAGACAAATTATACATCAAAACGTAGGTATTTTTGTCAGGATTCGGGAAATGTAATCCTCATTGGTGTGTCATTTATAGATTTTTCGCAAATCACCTCAGACCGACACAAACCCGAAACCTCCCCCATTCATTTCCTATGGAGCGGTTTTGAAAAATGACGTCTAAAAATCCAAAACATCACATGTTTTCACATCGTCGCTACTCCTAAACCGTTTTATGTACAGACATGAGACTTTCACACATGAATGTCCCAACCCTTCTGGCACTCACAAAAAAGGAATTTTGTGGATAACTGTTACGGTTTTTCCACAGGAACAATTTGTTCGGGAGTAGCGAATGTGCAAAATCCTGAAATCGCTTTGGAGCTGCATTTTCCCACATCATCCACTTTTTTACATCGTCGCTGTGCCTACACCGATTTTTGTAAAAATATGAAAATGAGCTACATGGTCATCAAAAGCCTGCTGATACTCACAGTGAAAGAATTATTTTGATATCTCTTATACTTTTTTAGCCAGAGTGATTTGTTCGGGATCATTTTCAGAGGATTTCTGAAATTTCATAAAAATGTCCTTTAGATCATAATTTTTTACGCCTCTATTAAACTTTTTCCAGCAAAAACCGATAGCAAGTCTTCTTCCCCTATCCTTTACGAAATAAACACAGAAAAAATTACGTCTCTACCATTTACGGTTCCGGAGAAATCGTGCGTTGTTCGAGGCAAAGTTCTCCATTATAATCCAATAGGCAGACTTGGACACCAAGTGTCTGCACTTTTTTAGACTGGCCCGCTGCAGCTGTGTCAGTGAGTTTCCATGACGACGGAACTCTGAGGGCCAGTGGGAGACGTTCCATTGAGATAGAATGGCAACTTTCGACGCCAGCTGCAGCGGCTGTGATTAATGTAGAAATCTGAAATTCGCACAGTCACTTCCTCTTAACATTTTAAAATTTTCATGTGACTTTCAGCCATGTGTCAGTTTACTGTCCCATTTTGGATTTTACATGCTTTCCTATTGGGTCTTTGCTTCCAACAGGACCTGGCATGATGCCTAGACACGACCCACTTGGCCAATACAGCACCACCCACATGTGGGAAATGGCACTACACACCATTTTGGTCAAATGTTGAGTTCTGAGCCCAGATGTGGTGAGGCTGAGTTGCTAAAGGAGGCCAATCTGACCAATGAACTTTGGTCACGTTTGGTGACATTAAGTATTGGCACCCCTATTTGAGGCACTTCCCAGTACAGGATTTGGACCAAACTGACAGAGTACAATCACCCGGTGATACTGAACACAACCATGTTAGCGGCTAACTGTTAGCATGTTGCTAACCGGAAGTAGCTCTAGAAAGGTCTCACCATCTTCTGCTTCACAGAGTCTGTTCTTACTTTAGAGAGAAAGCTCCACAAGAAATTTGGGCTACGTGGCATAAAGCATCTCCAAGCTATCAGGTGTCAAACATCCAATGCTTTTCAATGGGGGACCAAACCCCTTATGGTCCAAATAATGCATGCCCATATATGGTGCTACAGTATAGCTCAGAGGGAGAGTGCAGGCTTACCATGCAAGAGGTCGTGGGATCGAAACCCATCGTGGCAGACTAAGATTTTTGTATTATAATCCCCACAGTGTGTATATTAAAACATATGTGCTAGCAAGAGGCTCCTAGGAGGTCCATTGACTTAACATGGCACCTTTCAACGGCCGCTGCGAGGGCTGTGAAGGTCATAGGAACCTGAAATTTGCAGTGTTATTCCTGTTGCTATTTCTGACGGTACGGTACGCACCAAGTGGCAGGCGCCTTGCTAAATTTCTTCAGAAATTTTTCTAGTTCTTCCTTTCCTCTCCTACTTTACCATTGTAATGTCCATATCATTTGAGATATTCCCCGCATGAATCATAATAAAACTATTCACATTCATAAATCAAGCGGAGCACTATGGCAAAAGCCGTACTGCTCCACTTGTGAAAGTCAAATCTGATGAGCTCTTTTTGGACTTAAGACAACAATTCTTATTGCCACATTGCCTGACAGGACACGGGGAAAAAAAAAAAAAAAAAAAAAACATTTTTTTTTTTTTTTTATAATGATAATGCATTTAGCCACCGGGCCGGACTAAATTGTTCGGCGGGCCGGATCCGGCCCACGGGCCGTATGTTTGACACCCCTGTTCTAGATCAAAATAAACACAAACAATTACTATTCCACACGTTATTGTTTATTAAACCAAAACAATTTCCTGTTACAGTAATTATTATGTTTAATGAACACTAGGAAACTACTCGCTACTCAAGGAACATGCAAAAGAAATTAAATTAAAATAAAACAAGTCAAAATTGATTAAATGCGAGGTAGCAATTCTTAATACAACTCACAGTTGTTTAAACTCACATTCAAGAAGTCAGCAGTTTAACACAGCAGCATTGAAAGACAAAATAGCTTTGAGAAAACAGATCTGAAGCTAGATAGGGTGCTTGTATTTCACAACAAGCTAGCTAACCGCTTAGCTACTTTGTACCTTCCCAAGATGGCAACTATGACGACATATAACCTACGGCCTTGCGTGATGCGTGAGGAGGAGGTCTTAGTGACGTATTCAGCGCACACGCCTAGTGAAGGGCAGGCTTTGGCCAGGAGGCAGTTCTACTCCTGAACAAGGATTTCAAAGAAAGTGCGCGAAACTGGAAAAGGTTTACAAAGAGATCAAAGATGAAGATAAGAAGAGAAAAGGAAAAGTGGCCCTCAGCGGGGTCCGCTTACAATCAAACCAAAAACAACACAGCCAAAATCAATTATAAAATACATGCACACACATCAGAAATATCCAGCACAGTTAAACAACTCCGTCTCGGGGTAATTAAGCATTAATCTAATTCCTACTAGGTTCTGCCCAGACACAAAATATCACTTTATGGGTGAAAAAAGAGCAATAAAGAGGGGAAGTCCAGTTTACTTGTGTTGTCTCAAAGGGGGTGTCCCAGCTCCGAGTCCGAGAAGAAGAAAGGAAGATCCCACTCGGTCTCTGGGCTCTCTGATGCTTTGTTTGGCCAAAACAAGAGCGGAGTCTGACGATCACTGGAAGGCTTCCAGTAGGGTCAAATATGGATTCAAAGTACTTTTAAAGTCGACCGTCTGCATAGGCAAGCAGGGATAAGTTTGATTCGGAAGTTCTTGGTCCAGCAAGAAATTGAAACACGTGCCATGTGGGGAATCCCACGGGAGAAAACAGCTGTTTGTCTCCTCAGTTTGGTTAGAGTGCCAACAAGGAAGGGAGAATCGAGCGCGTGGGCGCTTTTTTTATATCCTCTCATAGCAACGAGATAACGTTGCTAGGGCCGGTGGTTTCATTGACCGTGTTGCATACTGGGAGTCGGTGGCCATTTTGACCATGTTGCATGCTGGGAAATGTGGTCTGTCACGTCATAAAATGGCATAATAGTCATCTATAAACAAAGTCATTGACAGCAGTAGCTCAGCCGATCTGCCCCCCTTGTTGTCACAGAATGCCAGGCCAGATACTACTATGAAATGAAAAACAGAGAGAACCTAAGGTTAGAAGTTGAAATGACAACAAATAATGCAACACTGGAGCATAGTAGGAGAATTCAGCAGAGTGAGGGAAATAGGTCTTAATGTCCTCTAGCAGCCAATGCTTATAGCAGCATAACAACAGAGATAGCTCAGGATAACCTAAGCCACTCTAACCATAACCTTTTGAAAAAGTAAAGTTTTAAGCCTAGTCTTAAAAGTAGACAGGGTGTCTTCTTTACAGACTAAAACTAGGAGTTGGTTCCACAAGAGAGAAGCCTTATAACCAGTGGCGTCTCTGGCTTGATAAGTTAAGTGGGGCACAAAAACTCAACATCTACTAGCAGCAATTTTTTTTGTGATGCATACAACCTCACTTTGATGTGTTAATGTTAAATGAAACAGATAAATTAGCATAAACCAACACACTAGAAAGGCCATTTTATGTAAGCTAAATGTAATAAATTTTTTAGACATAAAATTGCAAATAAAGGCTCACTCATAATGTTCATTTATTGAAGAGAAAAGATTCACATCATTCCTTCAATGAGCTAGCAAAGACAACCAACACTCGATGGTTGCACATCATATGGCATAACGTAAATGTAACTTAGACGATCCAAGCTTGGGGCCATCGGATTTGTGCCCCACGGCTGTCTACTGAGAGTGTGTTGGTTATGCGCATTGTGATTTCAGATGTTCATTATTTAAACAAACGTTTGTGGGGCGGTCCCAATATCAAGGCGCCTCAAGATGATTTAACCTACTGAGCTTGTCAGTTTTCCGGCAGACTTAGATATATAGACACAAATGTTTCTGACAGAATTTTATTGGTAAGGGAATCTGTCTTTTTTTAAATACTGCTCTATAAAGAATGATCATGTTCCTCTGATTATTGTGAACATAGAGCTCCACAGCCATATCTGGTGGGGCCAGGGCCCACTGGCCCCAAATGCGGAGACGCCACAGCTGATAACTAAAAGATCTGCCTCCCATTTTACTTTTAGAAACTCTAGAAACCACCAGTAGACCTGCAGTCTGAGAGCGAAGTGCTCTGTTGGGAACATATGGAGCAATTATATTTAATTTATGTCAAACAACCCACACTGGCTGTGTCTCGTGGGCAACCTATAACCTAAGGTGTGTTGTCCAGCAATTCCTTTTAAACCTATTCTGTTCAGTGGCATTACTACTTCTAAAAAAACTGTCCAATGGTGGAGTTCAGTAATCTTTCCCATCCGTACGCACGTCTGCATGACATGTCTAATAAGTATAAAACCTGCCAATTAGCGGGTGTTCATTTATGAGATTCACCACTGTGCTCCTAAGTGAGAAAGCAAGGAAAATTTGCGTGATCTTTTTTTTTTAACATATTATGAACATATCGGGTTTGAACTGTATGTGTCCAATAGGGACCATATCATGAGTATAAAAATTGCTCATTGCTTGATATTATGGGTTTTGCCTGCTGATACATACAAGTTAATGATTATACAGTAATGTTCAGGCACCAACAGTCTGGCCATAAGATACGATCCATATCACAATAGACAGAGGAATGAGTATTTTTAGCTGCCAGTAACATAATCTTAAGTTCGCCGCAACCTAAAAAAAAAGACATGCATATTTCATACACCCTGGTGGGGTATCAGTCTCTGCCACATGGTATTAATGGTAGGGTTACTGATTTGGTTTATTTTCTCATTTCAGAAATTCACCATGGAGCCTGTCTCTGTCTCTGTTGCTGCTTCTGCTTCATGCTCTCATCATTTTCTGTTAAATACACTGACAAAGATCACTGTGAATAATTCTGTAGATTTCGGTTCTGTAGCTACTTGTTTTATTTATGGTGGATATAAGCTCCACAACTTTACATTTCACCCCAATTCACACAACAACCCCACGCCCCACCACCTTCATGCATGCAGCCACCCCTTACAGGCACACACTGCTAGCAATTGCAACCTGTTCCTCACCACTGTGAGTGACACCACAGTTTTTTATGTAAAGCTGAACGCAGGTGGAGAAAGACCAGACAGCAGGTTCACTATGAAATCTATAAAGAGCGCGTCGGCGCATATGTCGAGCTCATAGAGCAAAACTATGGCAAGCCGATTAGGCCAATTATCATCCGTACAATAACGCGAAGTTCCAACCCGTATTTTACGCGAGCGCGCGTTTTTTACGTCATCGCGTGTTTCCAGCCAGAACGCGCGGTGACGTAAAAACCGCGCGCTCGCGTAAAATACGTGCGGTGGCGTTAATAACGTTTGGTGGCGTTTTTTGCATATTATATTATCAGGAGGTTGTCTTTTATGTGCTCAGCCACTAGATTTAAAGGTGTTTTACCCAATAAGAACACTGCAGCACCAGACACAACCAGGAGGTCCCTGATCGTTGGGGAAAGGCAGAAAGAAGATGCACCTTCCTTTCTGATCTTGTCTAAATCCTGCTTAGTTCAATAATAATTCTTAATTAATTAATAATTATTTATGAAAATCTTTATTTCATAATTATTTATAAAATCTTTAATTCTTTTGTCATTTTAAACATGAAACTACCAAAGCACAAGCCAAGTAGTAGAACTAAATGTTGAAAAAAAAATTAAAAGCTAAATAAAATAAACCAGGTCTCTTAATAAAGCTGCATTTTCTGTATGCTTTGTATTTATATTCACATGATAACATTTTCAGAATTAATAATAACATTTCTGTTAAATATTTCATTTATCTTCTGCACCAAGGGCATAAGTAGGGAGAACAAGAAGAGTGAGTTTTGTGTAATATCAGACTTTATTATTGAACTAAGCTCTAGCTGCTAGAGTGTTCAGTAATTGCTGTTAGTAACATTGTTGTTTACATAGTCTTTATATTATATCGTCATATTTTAATGTAAAATATTGTTAAACTGTCAAGGTGTGAGGACCAAAGGAGGAGGAGGACCCAAATGCAAGACTTAACTGGTTATTTATCAAAGAAACTCAGGAACAAGGTGAAAAACATGCCTTCTTCAGTCTTTCTGCTAAACAATTAAACAGCATAAAATATACAGTTGTTAAAGTAAACAAGGCAATAAGCTACAGTTCCAAATAACCTGGTTGAAAAAAAATAAAACAGCAACTTTACATTTGAAATTCGATTTAACAGTGAATTGTTCACTTTGTGCAATGGTGAATAATGAACAGGTATTGAATGCAATTAAAACAAGTTATTTTCGGCATTCACAGTATGCCAAATACCCTCGACTGTCTGCAATTTCCTCACAAAACACATTCATGTCTTCAGGGTTCCTGAAAACAAACTTGAAATTCTCCAAGATTAACTTTTCGTCTTCATCCACTTCCTCCTCACCCCAAAGCTTTTCATACTGCTGTACAGCCTCTGCCAGTTCCACTTCCCCCATCTTCAGTATGTCAGGCAATTCCATGGCATCAGAGAACAAGTGCAGGTTTGCGTTAACCCATTATGTGGCCTCTTTACAGTCATTTACAATCCTGGCCTTCACTCTATCCTATAGAAGAGGAAAAGGACAAGTGCTCTTTCTAGTATTACACTTATTTTATACAGTGTATTCCACACACACACACACACACACGCACACACACACACACACACACACACACACACACACACACACACACACACACACACACACACACACACCTTGAGTGATAGATGCTTGGCAGAGAAATAGTAATCAAACCTACCACTTCAACTGTTGTCTTCGAAGTGTTTTCAACTGAGACATCTTTGTCCTTTTATTTTTTACAAAAAGGGTAATCTTAACACTGATATAAATTTAGTCATGAAGAGGGAAAAAGCACAATTTAAGCAAAAATGTGTTTAATAAAAAATAAGCTAACCTCAGAGATATTCTCAAACTTTCGCTTCTTCAGTCTGAACACTGGTTGCACCTCACCACGCAGGAGGGCTCTTGACATCTCCGTCCAGTGTGCAAACATTTAATGATGGCTTAAATAAAATTGTTGAAGAAAATATAAATGTATTATAAGTATAAATGTGGTACAAGCATTTCAAGGCAATCAATTGTCAAAGCTATTGTGATATTACCATCCAAGGTCAAAATTCTCCATCAGCATAACACACCACCATCTTCGTAAAGCTGGCATGTCCATCTAAAAAAATTATATATGTGCATATATTTTTATACTGCATCTCAGAGTGACATTAAATAATTTCATGCTTTTACTGAATGAACAGGTAATCTTACAATAGTGAAATCAAAGGAGGCATCTAGTACTGTATAAAGGGCATACTCTGAACACAAACATTGACGATTAAATTTTAATATTTCACAGAATGTACTTTCTTTACAGAGTATAATACAAGCACAAGGAATTTGTGTCCCTACCATCACCATGAAGAAGCCACAGTCAATCCCGTAGGGTTGTCTTGGAAAACCCTAGCATGTCAGGGAGAGAGTTTAGTTCAGCTGGTTTCAGAGTATGGTTAAATATAAATAATATACTGCACTATTACCTCAATTTCCAACCCAGTAGTCTCTTTCCATGGACCACGATTTATTGACTGAGAAAGTTTTCTATAATTAAAAACACTACAGCATTAACATTTCTATGCAGCCATTATTATTTAAGTAGACTTTTTATGGTGCCAGTTTGTGAACCCATTTTCAGCTTTAAAAATGTTTAACTGTTAAATGACAAATTAAAAATTCTAAAACAAAATTGATATCAAATATTTTAATTCAAATTGCACCATAAAAAGGCTTTTGTGCAGATCAGAACGTGATCTGGCATTATTACACACAAAAAGATCAGAACGTGATCTGGTGAAAAGGAACTTGAACGTTGTTCCAAAATGTAAGGTTTAGTTTGCGACCTCAACAGTTCTCTCATTTCTGGATCTCCAAACCCAGATTGTGCATTTGCCCATTGTGAGTCCAGAAAGACAATGTCTCTCTGTGTTGGCTTCAAAACCTACATTTACAATACGAGTTAATGATATTTAAACTAAACTTTTTAACACATCCATAATACAGTAGATACTCTGCAGTCTAGAAACTGTCCTCATGAAAGCTACTTTCCCCCATTAGCATTATTACTTACAGACAACAGGAAATGTCCAGGTTTCCCAACAGGTATAACAATGGCATCTCTGAAGTGTGCGTCATTCTAATACATTCAAAAGACAACTGTAAAAATACATAGCAAATACAATTTAAATCTAAACCTGTAGAGCAGGTAGACTTACAGGTAAACTCAGAAGTGGGTTGGATGCAGTTGGGAGTCGCCATGTTGGAACCACATAAAGATCATCTACAAAAATGCTCTTCCCCTGTGGATTATTTTGTAAATGTGAGCACAGTCATGATGATATTTTTGTAAATGCTATATTTGAAGGGGTTTCAACAAGACCAGCATGATACTGTGACTTTCAATGTGTCAGAAAATCACTTAAGTCTTATGCACACCCTTTCCAAAATGTGCATTGTATACCTTTTATTGAGCAATTTGTTCGATCAGCTAAAAGCGCGCATTTCCAATCTGCAAAAAAAAAACAAAAAGTTCAATTTAGCAGCCTCAACTACATACATACTAAGCTCTCAAATAAATTGGCTACATCTGCTTTCAACTCACTGTTGCGTCCATTTCATTGTTCAAACCAAGGCTCCAAAAGTCAGCACGTGTCAGGACACTCTTTTTTGTTTTCACAATCAACTCTGTCGCTGGCTTCTCAATGTCCAACACGTAGTTGAGCTGATGTGTACAATAAACAAAACATTTTTATTTGCCTCTAAGTACAGCATTGGTGTTAAAACTTATTTTTGAAGTTGTGCTACGTACCAGCTTCTCCTGGGTGTGATGACTTTGATCACTTGTCCATGATGCTCTGTATGGTCCAACGTTCTCACATTTTGTGATGGATTCACAATGTTTTCCACATTGGTCATTGTCTATCAAGAAAAGTTAAAGTGAATAAAAACAAATCAATAAAATTGATATGAGATCATAGTACCCACCTTTCTTTGTGTCGGTATAAAGCCCTTGTTGCGAAGGAGTTTCAACCAGTATAGATTGTGTGGCCTTTTCAGATACTGCGGTTCCTGATGCTTTTAGAAAATAATTTAGAATTATTTAACACAAATACTATTTGTCACATTACAACCATAAAACAAAAACATTTCTATGACTTCATATTTACCAAATACTGCATGTCCAAAGGCATTCATGGTGATATCCTGCAAACGATGTGACTTATGCCCACTGTGTAGTTGCTGTTCCAAAAGCTTCGTGTTTGTGTTAATGTTTCTTTGATTTACTAGGCTTCTCATCAAAAATATGTGGGTGGATGGTGCCATGTTATTGAGGAAGTAGTTGTTCTTTCGCATACTTGAAAAAAGTTGCTCGGCTAGCTGGCTATTCAACGAACTTTGCAGTTCTGGGACCAGGTTGATTCTCCTCAACACTTCCTGTGGATCTTTGGTGTTGGCCTCATGGAATTTATCATATAAGACATAGTGGTTGGAGGAACCAGTGAATGGATGTCCCTCTTCATCTGGATTTTCCATAATTTCAGTCAGCCACGGTAGGGAGATCTGAAGTTTGTTTTGCTGAGCTGCGGTGATGTTGTCTTGGGTTGACGCAGCCAGCCTCCCTTCATGTGGCTTGAAAGGTATGGAAGTTGGAAAACGGAGGTTGACATGAGTTGCCATACCCCGAGCAAAGTCATAAACACAGACATTTGGCAGGTGTTTCCAGGACATGAGAAGATCTGCAAAATCCCTTGGAGACTCTGCCCTCAGGTGAAACTTTAAAGTGTAGACCACACCATGAGGGCACAAAACCACTGACCACCCGCCTTTAAAGAAAATGGCAACAAGAAAGTTGTATAGTAAGTGCTAATTGACATTTGAAAATGGCTTTTAAGAACTATATGAAACCCTTACCGGATGCTCCCCAGATTTTCTGAAATATCTTGTCATACATGTGCCTTGACTTCATCTCATCCCTTAGTCTTATAACAAGATCTGTCCGTGATCCCTTTGAATTCAAATTGCAGGCCTTGCATAGCTTGCGCATAGTTGAAACCTTGTAAAATAAAGATTAGAAATTAAATAACAACGCACAATAAAATCCAAGCATATACATCCATTAGAGAAGTATACCTTCTGCTTGTTGAGCTGACGGTCCTCTGACACCATGCTGACTTCAGCTTCAGTGGAGGACTTCTGAAAAGTGGAGGAAACTTTTTCAAACTCTGTGTTCAACACCATTTCTGATTTTTGTGTATTCTTTCCAATCCATGGGGCCCAGTGCTCAAAACTAGGATTCACAGCAAAGATGTTCTTTGCACGACCTGAGAAAGATAGACCAAAGAAGATATTAATGAAAGAAAACTGCATGATAAACAAGTGAATTACTTTTAATAATAAAGACAAAACTTTAAGCATGTAAATACTTTGAAAGAAGCCACGTGAAATCATTTACAACTGAACAGAATCCCAGAAATCTTCTATATTCACTTTGCCAGGGAAATTCTCAGAGGGCTGTTTCATGTCACTCACTGAAAGATTAAAAAAATGTTAACAATGAAACAAACATCAAACCAAGAAAAAAAATCAAACACTCATCCATTCTGACTAACCGGGCAAGTTAAACACTCCTTTCTTGTGGAGGTCCATCACAACTACTGGAGGATAGTAGCCACAGCACACGCAAGAATAGGAATATGCATGGCTTGTCAATGCCTCAAAGTGGCAGTAAGCATGGAGAATTGTATCTCTGGGAGGAAATTTTACCTTCCTCAAGCTTTCCAGTGAGTCTAACACCTTAGAAACAGAAACACTGTTCTAAAAGAGAACGAAACAATAAATAAATATGTTACTTTTACTATGTATATTATAACACAAACAGATAATCTGATAATTTCTCCACTTACTTACCTGTAGGTTGTGTCTCAGATATATACTGGGTGCGATTTGCCGGGGGGGATGGGGGGGAATTTACCCCCCCTCTGCTTGTGACGTCCCCCCACCTCTGGTCATTCATGTTTTATCCCTGGGGGGGATACATTCCTCCCCCCCTCTGGTCTGAATTTAAAAATGTATATAAATTAGGGCTGTCAGTTTTAACGCTTAAGACCACAACGCCGACATTTTTTTTGTCGCCGTTAATCGCGCGTCAAAACACACACACCGTTCCTTTATGTTTTTTCCCCGCCGTGCTCTCCGGACTGTGTTTCTTTTACCCTCGGCGCTTTCCGTAGTTTCAAGAGAGCTAGAGACTGTAGCGAAACAGACCCGCTCTCACTGTTGCACAGGCTGTTCATTTCATGCGACTTTGGGCTTCTTTTTTTTTAAAGGCGCTTGTAAATTTTATAAGTCACGGGTTGCGGTTTTTTGGGCAGGTTTCTGAAAGTGAAATCGCTTATTTGGGCTCTAAAATAAGTGACGAAATAGGGGTTATTATGAGACCTGCCTGCACTGCCCACACTTTGTATCCAGCTGAAATATCCCTCCGCCATAGGAGCCGACAGTAGTAAAGGCAGACAGAGCAACTCTGCACGTACTTTCTGCAGTTTACGGTGCAATAACCGGTGATAACTGCTGAAAGTAGATTACTTGGTGCAGATCACCATTTTGAGCAGACATTGGTTCTGAAGATGAGCTTTTAACATGCTGAGAACATTGCAGAAACCCAACCCATAAACCGTACTTTATGCTTATTAATTTGTTTTCTCTGTATTTGACAAACTAAGGCTGAATTACGTTGCCAAACGAAGGACCTGGAGTTACTAAACAGCTGCTAAACAGTCTCTCTCAAGGGTATTAAGCTCCTGCCCAGTTGCAAGCAAAGTGTAAGACTGGAATGACCTGGAGATTTAAAACCTTTTTCCAGGCTTAAACTGTATGAATATGGATATAAACAGCAAGCAAAAATATTCAAAGAAGTTATTGTTGGTGTGAAAGCTCAGAATTAGATGTGTGTGAGAGAGAGAGTGAAAAAACAAACAATAAAACTTATGACTTTATTGAAATGTAAATTTTTTATTAATGCCTAATACCATGTCTATCTTTGTTTAAGAGGCAAAAAAATATATTGGCATGGTATTTATTTACAAATTTATTTACACATTGTGTAAACATCAGGGCGTCATGATTAGTCATTTAGCCATCATAGTCCAGAGTTTAACATTTGGCACTAGGATGTTTTCATTCCAATTCTCAAAAGTGCTTGAAAAATAACAAAATAAAAATATTTTTTGTACAAGCATGTATTTTATTAGTGTCATTTATTGCAAAATTGCATATTAAAATGCCCAAACAGGCTATTACACTTTCAGAAATAAAAGGATAAAACATACAATTAATTTGCAAATAATCTCGAGTTGCCTATCGACATTATGTGACTAATCGAGGAAATGATCCCCCCCTCTGTTTTTTTTGCAAATCGCACACTGGATATATACATAGCTCAAGGTTTAAGATAACATGGTCATCAAAGTTGTGGAGACTGTCCTTCCATTCTTGGTATCTATATATCATGCGGCACTGTGGACATTTCCGGTAATAGGTGGAAACATCTGGTGGGAAAAAAAAAACATGAATTAAAGCTTTAAGCAGCGATGGACGGGCCCTCGCACGTGCAGCACTTCGAGATGCGAGACAGCCCAACTCTTTGGGAAACAATATATATTTAAGCCTATTTAATAGAATTTCTAGGCTTAATTAATTAATATGTATACAGGCCCAAATAAGTAATAACCATAGTTACCATCACAATTTACTAATGTCAGAATATGAGGTGAAACTTGAATAACTTACTTTCAATTACTCCATTCATGGTGATTATCCTTGCTTTTCTGGAAATCTTTATATCTTTTTTCCAGATGTACTGACCCCGGACACACAGTGCAAATAGTCTCTGCTGGATGCAACTCTGTAATGTAATCTGTCATTGCCCTAGGTTTCATAAGGTCATCTGGTAGGTTGGCTGGAAGCTTTTTATGACTGTGTATGTACTGTACAAGTCGCTTCAAGTCTTCAGCCAATGGTGGATAGATAGTGTTTGGGTGCTGTTGAGTTGCAGTCTGTTCTGAACACGCCCCGGTTGTTTTGAAACAAATGCCATTTGCCTCTGTTCTTGTGTTCACATGACATTCTTGGTTTAGCACAAGGACAATGCCACGTGTTAGCTGTTGAGTTGTAAGTCACCATGATCCTCCCAAGGCGACTATAATGATGTAAAGTAGGTTCATAAATGGAGAAACTAAACTGCTTGGGGGTTCTGTAAATGGCACTTCAACACAGAAAGGGATTTAAGCTGCCTGTGCATTCTTTAGCCTTTTCACACGTTGCTTTTTTAGCCTCACCGAAGAATTTTAAGTCCACCATTTCAGTTAAGACATCTTCATGCAGATATTCTTCTGCAGCTGTTCCACTGCAGTACTCTAGTGAGAGGATGTGTTCACAATGGCTAGATGGTAATCCACTTCTGAATGCCATCAGATGATACTGCCTGCAGTTTTCCAAAAAGCAGGCAGTATCTTGCTTTTATTCAGTTTTATTTTCCTATATTTTAATCATGTAAAGCACTTTGCATTGTCTCTGTACTGAAATGTGCTATATAAATAAATTTGCCTTGCCTTGCCTTGCCGGTTGTCTAGGTGGTGTCCTGAAAACGACGTGGGCTACATTGATAACTGGTGAACTTTCTGGAGAAAACCTGGTCTGATCTGGAGAGACGGCATCCATCCCACTTTGGATGGTGCAGCTCTTCTTTCTAGGAATCTGGCCGGATTTATTAGTTCTCCTAAATGCTGACAACCCAGGGTCCAGACCAGGAAGCAGAGCTGTAGTTTAACACACCTCTCTGCAGCTTCTGTACTGTTACCCACCCATTACCCTACTGAGACGGTGTCTTTCTCACGGCCAAATCTTAACAGATCAAAAATTGATCTAAAAGGAACAAATCATATTGTCATAAAATCTAATAAAAATTAATACGGCTCACCTTGAACCAAAAAATAAAACAATTAAATGTGGTCTATTAAATATAACGTGTCTCCCTCCAAAGACTTTGTTAATTAATTAATTGATTTCTGATAAACAGATTGATTTATTTTGTCTCAGAGAAACCTGGCTACAAGAGGACTATGTTAGTATAAATGAGTCACCTCCCTCCAATTATTCAAATTTCCACATTCCCAGATCTTTGGGAAGAGGAGGAGAAGTGGCAACCATCTTTCAGTCTGATTTATTAATTAGTCCCAGGCCAATTAATAACTACAGTTCTTTTGAAAATTTAACCTTCAGTTTCCCTCATCCAAATTGCAAAGCAATAAAACCTCTTCTGTTTGTTGTTTTGTATTATCCACCAGGCCCTTACTCTCAGTTTTTGGATCAGTTGTCAGACTTCTTATCTGATTTGGTGATAAACACTGACAAGGTTGTTATAGTGGGGGATTTCAACATTCATGTTGACACAGAATTTGATAACCTAAGCGTAGCCTTTAAAACTATCCTAGATTCAATTGATTTTGCTTAAAATGTGCATAAACCGACGCACTCTTGGTTCCATACTTTAGACCTTGTGCTGACATATGGCATTGATTGTGAAGAATAAACAATATTTCTCCACAACCCTGTCCTATATGATCATTTTAATAACATTTGAGTTTAATCTAACTGGGTTCTCCACCCCCAAAAGAGGGTTCTATTATAGTAGATCTTTATCGGACAATGCTGCATTAAACTTTTAAGAGTCTGTCCCCCTCTTAATATCATCAGTATTGCAGAAATACCCTGCAGATAGCAGCAATGTTGTTTCTTCCCATTCACAAATAGATGTCTTTGTTAACGGTGTGACTTCCTCATTGCGTTCTGCATTAGACAATGTAGCTCCCTTGAAAAAGAAGGTGATTATTCACAGGAAGCTGGCTCCCTGGTTTAATTCAGAGCTGCGTTCCTTGAAGCACAATGTTAGAAAATTGGAGAGAAAATGGCGCTCTACACACCAAGAGGAATCCTACCTAATCTGGAGGGACAGTGTATTGTTGTATAACAAGACCCTTCGCAGAGTTAGAGCAGCATATTTTTCATCACTGATTGAGAACAAAAATAATCCTAGATTTCTCTTCAGTACAGTTGCCAAACTTACACAGAGTCATAGCTCCGTTTATCCATCCATTCTCTTAGCTCTTAGCAGTAATGATTTCATAAATAAAATTGATTCCATTAAAAATAAAATAATTGGCATCCTCCCAAACATGATTACCTCTTCCTTAGTGTCATGGTTTTCAGGTGACGAGCCCACATGCAGATACGATCGGGAGGCAAAGCACAGTTTTAAGATATTTATTTTGGAAACAGGCAGATCTACGGACGGAACTACAGGCGATTCGGCAGGGTCAGAACGTCACGGCTGGAGAGTCTGCAAGAGAGAGGGAGTAAGTGACTCTGAAAGGAGAACCAGGAGAACTGCTAGAAGTTGCGCTGCTTACCATTGGGCTGGGCGGACCTAACCGGGAAGAAGTAGCGTCGAGGGAACTCTATGATTCTACTCTGCTGATGATAGGCGCCTAGTGGCTGAAGACAGCAGATGTAACTGGCGAGGGATCCTGAGCGAGCCTCGTCGGCAATAATTGGCATCTTCCCAAACATGATTACCTCGTCCTCAGTAAGTGAGGCAGCGTTGGAGGAATCTTTAGAACCTGTGCAGTGTCTGAACTGTTTAGACGCAGTAGAGCTTTCTGAGCTATCTAAAATTTTAGCTTCATCTAAACCTTCTACCTGAATCCAAACCAAGTTGTTTAAGAAGATATTCCCTCTGATCAGTGGCCCTATTTTAGAGATAATTAATCTATCCTTGGTAAATGGATATGTACCACAGGCTTTTAGATGTTATTAAATCTTTACTTAAGAAACCATCTCTTGATCAAGATGAGTTAGTAAATTACAGACCTATATCTAATCTTCTTTTCTTATCTAAAATTCTTGAGAAAGTAGTTGCTAATCAACTTTGTGAACATTTACAAAGTAATGACCTACTTGAGGAGTTTCAGTCAGGCTTCAGAGCTCATCATAGCACTGAAAGAGCTCTGGTGAAGGTCACCAATGATATTTTCATGGCCTCAGATAATGGACTTGTGTCTATACTTGTCCTGTTAAATCTCAGTGCATGCACAGTTGATCACAAAATTCTCCAACAAAGACTTGAGCATACTGTAGGGAATAAGGGGAAAGCATTAGGCTGGTTTAAATCTTATCTGTCGGACAGATTCCAGTTTGTTCATGTTAATAATAAATGTTTCTCAAACTCTAGGGTCACCTGTGAAGCACCACAGGGTTCTTGGACCAATTCTGTTTACTATATATATGCTTCCGATCGGCAAAATTATCAGACAGCATGGGATTAATTTCCACTGTTATGCCGATGACATTCAGCTATATTTATCCATAAATCCTGATGAATACATTCAGTTACTTCGACTGCAGTCATGTCTTGATGACATCAAAAGCTGGATGACTTTAAATTTCCTGCACCTAAATTCTGACAAGACAGAAGTTGTAATCTTTGGAGCAGAGTCCTCAAAAAATAAACTTCTTAATCAATCACTTAATCTGGATGGCATTAACTTGGCCTCTGGTAATAAAGTAAAAAATCTTGGTGTTATTTTCGATCAAGACATGTCATTTAAATCCCATATTAAACAGGTTTTCAGAGTTTCGTTTTTTCACCTCAGAAATATCACCAAAATTAGAAACATTCTGTCCAGGGGTGATGCTGAAAAACTAGTCCATGCATTTGATACTTCAAGGCTGGACTATTGTAATTCTTTACTATCAGGAAGTCCACAAAATGCAGTTCAAAGTCTTCAGCTCATCCAATGCTGCAGCAAGAGTTCTGATGAAAATCAACAAGAGGTATCATATTTCTCAAATTTTAGCTTCCCTTTATTGGCTTCTTGTTAAATCAAGAATATAATTTAAAATTCTTCTTCTAATGTATAAAGCCCTTAATAATCAAGCTCCATCATATATCTGTCATGATTTTAGTCCTGCCATGTTTTTGCTACTCTCTCCCTCCACTGCTAATTGATGATTATTCTCACCTGGGCTGTTCCCTATTTAAACACCTGTTTCTCACCTGCTCTGTGCCTGCCTTTCCACAGCGTTCAAGTCTTGTCTCATGAATCAAGTTTTCCCTGTGCTTCGACCCTGCCTGTCCCTGACCACTGCTTTGGCCTTTTTCCCTGTATGTTGCTGAACTTTTGCCTAACTCTGACCCTGATTAAGCCTACGGTTTCTGGAAACATCTTGCCTGATTGATTTTCTGTGTATGACCCTGGACTGTTTATGGACCTCAAGCCTGTTGGATTTTGGACGCTCGGACCCTGCAATCTGCAAACCTCCCCAAGACCTCAAGACCCCATCTCTCAATTGGTCCCGGCCCCGTTGGAGCAGGACTGCTACACCTGATCCACCAGAGTCTCCCTTCTTAAACTGGATTACTTCCACACCCTCTCTTTGTCTATTTAAAAAGAATAAATATTCAACTCAATCGTTGTTTTGGCTGTGTGTTGGGTTCTGCTCCTTACTAAAAACGTGACCCTGGACTGTTTATGGACCTTAAGCCTGTTGGATTTTGGACGCTCGGACCCTGCAATCTGCAAACCTCCCCAAGACCTCAAGACCCCATCTCTCAATTGGTCCCTGCCCCGTTGGAGCAGGACTGCTACACCTGATCCACCAGAGTCTCCCCCTTCTTAAACTGGATTACTTCCACACCCTCTCTTTGTCTATTTACAAAGAACAAATATTCAACTCAATCGTTGTTTTGGCTGTGTGTTGGGTTCTGCTCCTTACTAAAAACGTGACAATATTAGAGCTCTGATTACCCCGTATCTTCCTAACAGAGCATTTCACTCTCAGGCTGCAGGTCTGCTGGTGGTTTCTAGAGTCTCTGAAAGTAGAATGCAAGGCAGATCCTTTAGCTATTAGGCTCCTCTCCTGTGGAACCAACTCCCAGTTTTGGTCTGTGAGGCAGACACCCTGTCTACTTTTAAGACTAATCTTAAAACTTTCCTTTTTGACAAAGCTTATAGTTAAAGTGGCTCATGTTACCCTGAGCTACCTCTATAGTTATGCTGCTATAGGCTTAAGCTACTGGAGGACATCAGGGCCTATTTTTCTCACTCTACTGATTTCTACTGTTCTCCAGTCTACTCTTCTCCAGTTTTACATTGCATTGCATTGAAATGACTGTTGTCATTTCAGCTTTTAACTGCTCTCTCTCTCTTTTTCTTCATAGTAGGTACACCTGGTCTGACGTTCTGTTAACTGTGACATCATCCAGGGAAGACAGATCGCCCGCTATTTGTCTGTCTTGTTGTGTCTCTGCTCTGTCTTGTGTAACCCCCAGTCGGTCGAGGCAGATTACCGTTCATACTGAGCCCGGTTCTGCTGGAGGTTTTCCTTCCTGTTAATGGGGAGTTTTCCTTTCCGCTGTCGCTCCATGCTTGCTCAGTATAAGGGATTGCTGCAAAGCCATGGACAATGCAGACATGTTTCATGAATTGCTGCTATATAAATAAAATTGAATTTGTTCATTTACATAAATGATGTTGGAAGACAGAACCCTAAACGTTGGCCAGAGTTTTGAGCACTTTTAAAGTTGTCACACTACAGACACCGATGGACACAGAGACTGAGCAGTTGGCAAGGTTAAGTTGAATTTATTTTATGGTCCTCTTGGTGAGACAGGCAGTGGCCAGATCTTTAAGTTCAGTCAGCAGTTGGGCAATCCTTGTAATCAGTGTCCGACAAGCAGGAGGTCGAAGCCATGGAATCCGAGGAGGTAGGTGAGGAAGCAGGTTCAGGCAGTCAGAGGAACTGCACAAGGTAGAAAACAAGCAGGTTAGAAATGTCAAACTTGGCTCAGTCAAGCTTGACTCAAACAGACAAATGGCCTGAAAGTGTTACCACTGGGGTTAGACAACAATCTGACACAGTGCAGGTGGAGGATCCATTCTTTTGTGGCAGCAGCTGCTGATCATGGTGATGATATTCAGGTGTGAAGATCACAACACATCAGCAGGTGTGACAAAAGGGACCTATCATTTTTGTATGTTTTTCCGCTTCCATTTGGGTTTCTACTGCTCGTAGAAAATGCCAAAAAAAAAAAAAAACATCCAGCAAATCTTTGGCAATAAAAAACAGTCTTGTTGGTGTCTGGAGGAGCGGTTTCAAAAACCTCCCAATTATTATCACAATCGACAGGCACTGCCCCTGAACTAGCGACCTAAGCAGAGCTCCATCAACTTCATCATCTGGTTTTACCTCTGCATGGACTGCACAATCACTGTTTAGCATGACTTGTCATTAGGCACAGGTAGGGTTTCCTCCACTGTATGGTAGGCCTGGTAGGCTGCCAGGCTTTACTTTAAGTATTTTAAATACTTGTTTTTAATACACCGGTGACAGTAATACCACACAGGCAAGAAAAATTAAATGCTGAACGGTGCTACATGCTAAGTTAACAATATGACATGGATGATTGAGAGCAACATAAAATGGTCGGTAAAGTTCCTGTATCTGAGACAGTGCCGTAATAAACTTCCCAGACAACCTAAGCTAGCGCTAGCTGTTATTAGCTTGACGGACATGTACAGCTCAATAATCTGGTCCTGTTGGTCTGAGTTCCCATTTCGAGCTGCGCAGTGTTGGACCATGGAACACTCTGTTACGCTACTGGGGTGTGCTCCTCCCGTACCAGCCCACCCAACTTAACATTCATAACTGCTTGCTGCACCCTTGCTGGTTGTGGAGGAGGTTGCACTTGTTCTGCTTTTTGGTCTGACCCAGGCTCAAAGATGTATGGTTGTACCATTACGTATCTCTTTGTAACCATTTCCTCGTGAATAAAGTGAGAGTGTTAACAGTAAGTTGGGGGGCACGGCAAGCTACAGCTTATTTGGATAAAAGTGACAGAGTCTTAAAATAGCTCATTCTGAAAGGAGCTCAAGATAGGCGGAACAGAGGGGGAGAAATCTCCTTATCTGTGAATGATTTTGTGCAGAAAATGTAATAAGCATGTTTTATATAGCACATAGAACTATCCTAACTGGTTTAAAAGTAAGCGTGATAAGTCCCCTTTAAAAAAACATGCAAGTAAAACTGTGTAATATGGTTCCACGCAAGCATCAGACTGATGGAACAAAAAACATGCAGCTTTACTGCAGATCCTGTTGTATAGGTTCAAATAACAATGCCTTGAAATTATTTGTGGAAAATGCCACAGATAAACATAGTAGTGCATGATGTGAAGAACGAGAGGGTTGTTGACATGACAACAGCAGGTTTGTTTTTATGGAAAGTGCAACGGCAGTGTTAAAAGTGGCTGCAGCCTAGTGGGGAGTCAGCGGGCGAGAAACGGGGTGCACCTTTGACAGGTCGCCAGTCCATCACAGGTTGTACTTAATTTCACCTTAGCTTCTGATGTGAGTGTTAGTGAGTATAAATGTGCATTTTTGAGAGCAGCTGGGCAAATTTAGACTTGCAGGGTTAAAACATTGTAATTGGTCTGCATGATAGAAAAGTGCAAAGTACAGTTGAAACCAGATATTTACATGTTTACTCACAATACACAGAGAGAAAGACATATAACCTTTTTTTCCCTCAGTTTGATGCAAAATCAGATTTAAATCTTACCATTTTAGGTCAGTTATGACGTCCTAAATTATTTCTATTAGCAACATTGCTAAATAATGAGACTTTTTTTTTTTTTTTTACAATTTTTACAATGTTCTACAAATTTCAAAATGTCCATAAAATATGATTACTATGGCTTTAAGCAACTTCAGAAAGTGCAGAGGATGATGTCATGGCAGGATCATGATACATGATGCAAATGTAGTCTTCCAAGCGGACAGTATCCCTCAGGGTCCCACCACACTAGTTAGAAGGAGGCTTATGGACCAAAAAGGTTTGGAGCGGCCAAAGCCGTAACCGGTCACAGAGGAGATTTTTTGGTTAGAACTGTAAAGATGCGTGCGAGCAAGGATGCAAGCAAACCCGAGTCCCCCTTGCAGCCATTACACCGGTTCAGACCAAACTGACCTAAAACAGGACGTTTAGGCTGAATGGCAGCCAGTAGAAATGCAGTGAATGTAGTTATGGTTTCAGTTTTATTTTTCACAGGATGGAAAGGCCCAGGACATACTGTTGTTGAAGTTTCTATATTGCTGGATTTAAAGGGTTTCTCCACATCCATGTTTGTTCTTTCCAGCTGGTAACAATGAGAAATGACCCCTGAAGCTGAATGTGTCAACAGATTAGCTCAGCTGTCATTCTCAGCTCCAGGTTAGTCTCCACCCTGAGTAATGACCCGCCTGTGATTTGAAGCAATATCTCAGCCCAATTTATTAAAAATTACAGGAATAATAAGGAATCCTGTAAAAAGAAATAAAAACTCCTTTTTGAAATATGTCCTATAGTATCTCACTGTGTCAGTGGTGGTGGGATTAATAATCCTTTGACAGTTGCTTTGAGGGTCATTTTCCTGCAGTTTCCAATGAGGTTACAGAGTTCACCTAAAGAAGCCATTGAAATCCTTTAATAAGCAGCACTGATTATATTTAACATTAAAAGCCTGTCAAAGAAAGAGAAAATGTCCCCGGTATTTCAGAATGAATTTGCTTCTGCCGCCTTCATCATGCATCTTTCAATCAGCAAGTCTGAGCGTCACTTCATCACCGTAATGGCAAACAGACTGCCGCTGAAATGAGAAAAGTGTAATCCACGCTGATAACAAGGTAAAATTGAACCTGAGCATAATCAAGCTATTTCAGGCTCCATCACAAATCACCTCCTGCCTCAGACTTAGCTTCCATGATACAGGAGGAATAATCAGCCAGTCGAGATAAAGGCGGGGTAATCTGTCTTCGAACTGCAGGGCAGTGGGGTTTCCAAACTGCTGGCATACCGCCGCTTTAAGAACACAATACATCATTTAACATACTAAGTAGGCCAGGGATTGTAACACAAAAGATAACATAGGTGACCGGTTATCAGGCCTTTTTCGAGGACGTGCGTTTGCTCTGACAAGGAATACTCCTTTATCTGAATCCAAGAGAAAACTGACCAGTGGCACAGAAAGATATTGAGTTGCACATAAAAACACTAACATCAACTATTTCGCTGGACGGTTATAGGTAAAGGGCACTTTATTCTTGCACGCAAAGTTTGGCCTTGCTGCTTTCAGTAGGAATCCATTGTGTTAACAGCTCAATATATGTGAAGATTCTCCTTCTACAGATCTAATTGTGAAAACAAGTATTTGCACCCTTGTGGATTCATTTAGTTTTTCTTTACTGTTACATTTAAATGTTTAAATGTGGTCCATTTACCATCATAGAGCACTTTTCTGGTCATAACGAGTACTAAAAGCACTTTACACAGTAGTGACATTCACCAATCGCACTCACAAATGTGCACATATTCATACACTGATATGCAGATTTGTGGGTAACTTGAGGTTAAAAGCCTTGCCAGGGGACACATCAACATGTGGCAGGGGGAAGCGGGAATGCAACCAACAACATCCGGATTGTTCCACATCAAAAAACTAGTTTTGATATAAGACATTACCTGAGTAAATGCAAAGCAGATTTAAAATAATGATTTCATTTTGTAGTGACTACTTTTACCATCCTTGGCAAAAGCAAATGCCATGAAGGCATGTGATCGGAGCCAAATAGTGCCTAACGTCACTGTGGCTAGATTTCTTCCCCTACTACTCATTGCAGAAGTGTGCCCAAGCAGCTGAATTGTATTTGACTAGGCCATTCCAAAAGTAATCATTGTCCTCCTGGTTATAACCTGAGGGTGCAAAAACATAAAATATTATGGTTACAAGCAGAAGTATTATCCTTCAAAATTTACCAGCAATCGCCAGGGTATAGCTGTTGATTGCAGAGGTGTGCAGAAGTTGGCAAACATTTAAAGAGTCAATAGCTATAGATCTCAAAACTTTGTGTATGCTTCAGATTAGCCCAAGATGTAAAGTTTCATGGAATAGGTTCTCATGGTCAAGCAGTTGCATACAAGTACTGCTCAAAAGATTTGACGTAGTGCTATAGCACAGTGCACCTGAAAACATGCAATATCATACAAGGGCGATTAACATAAATCAGTAAAGCAGTAAACTCATAGGATATAGGTGAGTTTGAAAATGACAAACTCCCGTCTGTCATGTTGCAACTGCTAACCTACCGTAATGAAAAAATCCTGGCACCGCTAATGATTGAGGCCTATGACCAATATCTGAAATTTACTTCCTGATTCACCAGCAAAGTTGGCCGGTAGATGTAAGAATCAACTGGCCAAGCATATTTTTTTACCAGCCAAAATATTAATTCTTACTGACCCCTGCTAAATATCTCCACATAATACCACTACACAATTAGCCTGACTTAAACACTAGTTGTTAACAAACGGACATGACGTAGTTGCTGTTGTTCTCGTGTAACATGTGTTAATGTTTGTGCACGTACGCGTTTGTTGTCATACGAGCTGAAATGTTAAGAAGCATCCACCCAAATAATGACTGAAAAACACGACTTATTTGGTGCAAACACTTACTTGCCATATGGCAGCTAGCCCTCTGAAATTTACTCAGCAAACGGAAACTTTACTCACATTTGGTGACTAGCAGGTGTTAATTTCGGACCCTGCATATGACCCCAACCTCAAAGAGCACCTTTGGGTTGAACTGGAGCAGAGCCTGAAAACTCAATAATAAAACCCACAATAGTCAAATAATAATCATATTCGTAAAGCTTATCGACAGCTCACACAAAACAATGGAAGCTGTTGCAGATGTTAAGGGGGGGGGGGGATGAGTCAGTTTTAAAAGCTACATATTAACAACAGTATATCCATAAAGTTGTATGTAAAGCCAAGCACTTCAATACCATTGGCAAAATATAAATGTATGGTTACTGAGTGTCTGCATTCCAGCTGTGCTCAGGTACTCAAAAGGAGCTCTTTGCTCTGGCTCTAGGTAGAGATCCTGCACAGATGCAATTACTGTTCCTAAGGAAACAAATCATCAGTGTCGCATCTAATCTCCATGGCGTCTGCTGCCCGTTTTAGACAAGATGATCATTTACTTGGAGATTTCATTTGATGGAGTACCAGATGGGATTTAAAAGCCTGCAGGATCGTGAATTGACAGAAGACAGCGGTTGACTGTGTGTAGCTGCTTCAGATCTGGCCCGGCATTATAGATAACCAAAGGCTCAGCGGGGACTGAGTGTGGACACAACCTATAGACTGCTTGTTTTAAATCTTCTTTAGTAATGTCCATAATATTCATAAATTGTTTTTAGTCTTCCGCTCATTTATCCAACTCATGTGACACTTTTTGTAGCTGTAAAATTGTTTAATATGATCTATAGTCTAGAGTATTTCTAGAGTATTACATTCTGATCATTGTTCTTTTAAGTAGTTTGCAAGTAAACGGGATACTGGAAAAGGTACGGACAAAGCCAAGAAAAGTGAAGCCATCAACAAAGTATTCACAAAATAAAAAAATAAAAAATAGTAGAATGTATTATAATCTTAGTTTTATGAACACAATTAATACACATCTGATCAAAGATGGCAACTCAAATGATCAAACTGAGTAAATTAATAAATACCAGGCAAACTCAGATAGAACTGTGCCATTTACTGCATGGTTCTTGTTAACCAAACAATATATTAAAGAATCATCAAATATATTCAAAACTTTGAATTTTAATAAATTAAATGAAAAATAAGCATTACATATTCTCTATAAAATTCAACTATTTTTAAGCGAGGCGAGGAAGTAGTTAATGTTAATGATGGCCCAAATATATGCTAATAAAATCAATCAGACAACAAATGCTTTAAATGTTTGCAGTAAAAGAACACATTGAACAAAGGCAGAGGTGGGTAGTAACTAGTTACGTTTACTCAGTTACATTTACTTGAGTAACGTTTTGAGAAAAAATTACTTTTAGGTTTAGCTTTACTTCACGGTACTTTTTACTTTTACTTTTTTAATTTCTGGCCACTCTACCTGCTGTGAGTTCATTCATGAATAAAGAACAGACTTGTTTTTACCAAAAATGCAGCAGGGAGGCAAAAACCTAGAGTTTATGTTAAGAACACAAATTTAAATTCTTATTTGTTCATGGTCTTTGTTATTGTATTGTTTTTTTTTTTTTCAATCTGCTGGGCTAATTGAGCCATTTAGAGGTCAAATGAACATACAGTAAAAAGTCGATATTGTCACTGGAAGTACTCTGCGCTGTTCTAATATACTGTATATACATTAACTGTTGTAAGTATTCCTTTCAAGTCTTATGTTGAAAAAAATATTTAGAAAAGTGTTTATTTTTTCTTTAGTGTGTTAAGATATCAACTGGGTCAGTGGAGTGACCAGCTTGACATAGGTGCTGAATGGCACACTTAGATATCACCGACCCAAAGATTGGCACATATCTATCAGATACCACCCTGGAGGTGACACAGTTTCTCTTCTGATGTCACAGTTTGGATGTGTACAGCCCTTGCATGGGTGTGTACCTAGATCCCTATATAATGTTTGTGTGATGAGCAATCGGGGCTTCTTGCCAATCAAGAGCCCATCAGCGCTGATGTGTCTGTAACTGTTTCTCTGCCTTTAGTAGATAAAGTAAGTTGAAGTATACTTGTCTGTTTCATGCGTCTTGCATCCAAAGTAATATGTAAGTGGGGGTCGCCTGAAGGGTACAAACGAGCTGGATCCACTGAGGGTGTTTCACCGCAGACAGGGATTCTTAATAAGTGTTTTTAGTATTTTTTTGTCTTTAAAATACCAGATTTTGTATATAATCATGTGCTTTTTGTCTGTCTGATCACATTATTCTTAAATATTAAATCATCAGATGTTATGATTTATGGAGAACCAAGTCTACCATATTTAATAATAAATACAGAAATAAATAAATGCTCAATAAATAAATAAGTATTCAATTATTTGCCACCAAAAATACAATAAACAAATAAATGTAGGTAGAAATTAAATTTTACAGTGAGACATAAATGTATATATCCCTTTTAATTAGCTTCTATATTTATTTGCCTTTGTAATAATTACCTTATTTATTTATTGTCCGTTATAATCTTCATCTTTATTTATTAATTACTTATTTTTTTATGTATTTATTTATGTCCATGTTATAATATTTTTGTCTGTTTTATTCTTCCTTTGTATTTTTTTACCCTATTTATTTATTCAATGCTATTTATTTCTGCCTGTCCTTTTTATATTTATGCGTGTCCTTTTTACATTTTTGTATGCATTTCTGCCTCATTATGCAAATGAGGAGGGGCTGTGTCTTAAGGGCTCAACTTCTTCCCATTGGTTAGTTAGCATTTTACTACATCATATACTAGTATATATATATATATATATATATATATATATATATATATATATATATATATATATATATATATATATATATATATTAAAACAGAGTAGAGATTGAATTTTCAAAAAATACAATGTTACTTTTTAAGCCTCGAAAAATAAAAATAATTTATTTTTTCTTAGTGTTTCCTGCGGTTTAATCCGTGATGCTGTGTATGAAAATAATATTTCAAGGACAATCGGGTAACGCCCGAGGGGCCACATTTCACTGGCTATTTGGTTTCTATCATCTGCATCTAATCAATACTTTCAGAACATCGCCAGCTCTCCCTGCTTTGTGGAAGGACCATAACTTTTGAAGAAGTCCAACGCAGAAGTGATACTTCCCATCTTCCATTTCTCAAGGACAGAACAGTTGGGAGCTGATACCGTGCTGCAACCTGATCTACATTCTGGACAGACAATGTACTATATAAAGGGAGAGATAGGCGTCTGTGAGTATACCTGCCCCACTTTTCTCTAAAACCTCCTGAAGCTTCCACTACAAGAGAGCATCAGATAAACTGGCTATTGAGAGGTGAAAGGCTGTGCGCAAACAGCTTTGTCCTCAAAACATCCCCTTAGTAATTCAAAGGCCGTTTTCCCTGTTGTTGTCCCTCTTTCGCTTTATCTTCTCAACTGACAGAGCAATACATTTTCATGAACCAGTCCTGTTTTATAAAATCATGCAAGCGTGAACACATTGAGATCGTGCTCGTTATTTTCAAGATGAGGTTCAAAGTTTCAAGCTTCGTATGGAAATACACAACGCGGTTCTTGGCAGATGTTGAATTGCTGGGCAGGAACCCGATGTTTCAGCTATTGAACCACCTTTGTTTTAGATGATACATCTACAATTATCTGTCACTGTGTTTAAAAGATTATGGTTCCAATTTATTGCAAACTACTCCGGATGGATGGCTGTTTGCTCGTTCTTCTTAAGACTGGCACTATAGGTAACTGTGAGGAGGTGTTAAGTAGGACCAGATCTTAGGTTTGCCAGACATAAGCAAAGCTTTAGCGACAGGCTTTTTAAAAACAAATTTAACAGTTTTCTGAACATCTGTAAGTAATAACATTGCCGGTTCTTGTACGACTGCAGAGCAATAGGTGACTATCTACTAGATTTACTAGAAATGTTCTTTACTACCTACTACTGGACTTTATACTGGTTATTTACATAGATGTTGTATGACAAGCCAAGTCTATTTAAATAACTGCATTCATACAAATGGAAAAACTCCAAAGTGACTTACAGGAAAAAGAACAAAAAAATACACTAACATAAAAAAAATTAAAGCTTTGCTTAAAACAGAGCTCTGTATGTCAAACCGCAAACAGTTTATTAATCAGATTCTTTGTTGAGAAGCAGCTGATTAAAAAGGAGCCAACAGTTTCTCCACATCTCAGGTTTTCAGGAGGTTTGTCCCATAGCTGAGAGACATAAAAACTAAATGGTGCATCAAATTGTTTGGTTCTGGTTGTATGAGCAGATCTCCAATTTAGGGGTTAACCCAGACCCCTTTCATTTTACTAAACCTCCCTGACAATCTGCTTTTCCCTTGGATTTAGATCATGCAGGATGGTCCAAAAGAGGGGCGATATTCTTCTGGAAGACGTCCATACCCATAAGTCAAGAGGGTTGCATGCAGCATGCAGCATTTCCAGCAGCGGTTAGAAGCCCCGGTGCTTCTAACCGCTGCTAACCCGAATCATGACTTTGTTGTGTTGGGAAGATACCAAGGCCAGCCAGATCTGTTTGTCACTACAGTAATGTTGGAATTTATTAGGCATAACTTTTTATACACTTATGTCCAATGTTGCTCCAATGGTGCTCCTTTTTAAGCAAGGGCCATTGCTGGAGTCAAGAATCTACCTGAGTAGGTACCCTACTCTGACTTCTCTGGGTAAGTGTAGCGTAAGGTGACCAGATTTCTGAAATCAAATCTGGGGACATTTCTTGCTCGTGGATAAAAATCAATACATCTCATAGTGCATCCTAAGATTAATAAAATTAATAAATAGTGTTATTAATTTAAACTAGAACTGTGTCTCTGGATTGGAGCAAAGTGGTGGGTGTGGGAGTGGAGAGGTCAAGGGTGGTTAGCAGGGCTTTCCAATTTTATGGGACCCAAAGAGCTCTGCTGCCTCCTAAGGGGAGAGTGACATGAGGAAAAGAATAAACAGAAAATACAAACATTTAGCCTGTGGCTGTCTGTGGATACAGAGTTCCCCCACCTTTTAAATAAGTGCAAAAATTACTTATTCTGTTCACGTTTACATACCTATGAGCAATAGGTTTTTCTGCGTTAACATAAAAAAGAAGTAGTGGTCAAGCCCGCAGGTAAAGGATGATATATGTTTCTTACTGTCAACTGGCCACATCAGGGGCCTGTGCATCTCTAAGAAGCAGATTAATTTCTTTCACTAATGAGCTATAAGCACAGCTCCACTACTTCCTGAACTTCAGCAGCTCCTCTGTTTCCTGTCTTTCATTACAGAACAAGCTGATTAATCCAGGTGTTTCTGGCTTGTTACTGAGGTCAGACACACCTGGATTAATCAGTATGTCCAGTAATGAAAGGCAGGAAGCAAAGGAGCTGCTGAAGTTCAGGAAGATGTGGAGCTGTGCATAGAGCCTGCTTGGGATGAGAAAATAGGTTGTGGCGATGTGAGGTGAAAAGGTGTTAAACATGTTCAAAAAGGCACAGACTTGGAAATCCCCTTGACAAGAATGCAAGCGATTGAGTGTGTAGTACAGCATGAGCATGTATAAACTTACATAAAGTGTGTATAACTACATTATGTGTATGTGTATAGTAATAGTTGATGTGCAAGTATATAGTTTGCTCCTATAAGGTGAGTTAACTCTGGTCAGTGACATGAGATCATCTCTAGTTTCCTCAAGGCCTTCTGTCTCTGAAGAGCCATCAGCCATGATATCCAGAGGTCTGGATAAAATAAGAGAAGAGGATATCTTATGTGCAGAACAGACATTTTTAAAACACAACAAAAAAATACAACTAATCTGCCTCTTCATTCTGCCACAGCTAGGGAAGTGCAGTGAAACTCATGTGCAGTGCAGAGACTCAGTAAGAGGTTATATCCTCAGACAATTGGGATACTCAACTCAAACCTGAGTCATTCTGTTTTATATAGCATACTTTGTACACGACATTACTCAATACGTTACTTTATCACTCAAATCATGTCAACGCTTTATCACTTGAACTTCATTAATTAATTAATAATTAATTATTAATACTCTTCTAAGTAAATGTTTCTTCCTTCTTGTCAACCGTTATTTCCATCAGTGTTCCTATTTTCCTCCACCCACTTAATCTCCTTTCTGACTTCCTATCTTCTCCCTTTCTCCTCTTGTATCAATCTTACATTATTCTAAAACATACATTATATAATTAAAACCAGTTCCAAAAACATTAGAATGTACAACATGAAAACTTCCAATTATTGTTATTTTTATTATTATCTCATCTGATTAAATACTAAAAATCTAATTACCACAATATTTGGAGCTATAAGCAAAAACAACATAATAAAAGACCATTAAACAGGCGGTTATCTCTTCCTCCATCGTTCTCAGATCATGCAGATCTTGTCTCATTCAGTTCTTCTGTTACTGACTCCTATTTTTTCATGAGAAATTTTCATATATCCAAACTGAGCAGTAGAAAACCTAAACCTAAAACTGAAAGTCTATGCTCATAAATCACAACCATAAATCAGCAAAACAACTTGTAATAATTCTACTTATAATAACTATCTGAAATATAAACCAAAGGTCACCAATCAGTTCTAAAACATCTTTAGTGTCATGATTTGGGTTTGGTTATGTGTTTTGTTTGTTATTTGATTAATTACTTTACTCTCCTGCCTTAAGTTCAGTTTCTAATTTTGGTTCTGTCTTAGTGTTTGATTTTGTTTTAGGTTATAAGTTTATCCGGCCTGCTCAGACCATTTCTGTCACCAGTCTAAGTTCAGTTTACCTGCCAGCATTCTTTTGTCTTCCTGTCACTCCCCTTCACCAGTCACCATCCAATCGGCTTCAGTTTACTCCCAAGCACTTCCCTGTTCCCGATTAGCTCCACCCATGTCAGTAATTAGTTTCACTCCATTCACCTGATCACTCCCTTACTTATACCTGCCTCTGCCCCCTGCAATCTGCCACATCATTGTTTGTCTTTCCAATCCCTATCGGTGAGTCTTGTCCATCATTCCCTGTTCCACGTTTGTTTGCCTGTTTAACTGACCACTGCTTGAGTTTATTCTGCCCGCCTGTTTCCTGATCAGACCTGTCTTTGGATTTTTGAGTTAGCCTGTCCTCTGTTTTGTAGATAGTTTCATCTGTGACTGCTTTTTGTTATTTTTGGTTATTAGACACATTCTTCCCTTTTTTGGCCTGATGCCCGTTTTTGTTTTTGCATTTTTGTAAATAAATGTTTTTTCACCTAACCTCTGCTTGTCTGGTTGAATACTGGGTCCATCTGTCTCTGGTTCGTGACACTTTAGACGAACCCTTGCTGATTCCTGGAGAACCAGCGTACCAGATTAGCGCCTTACAGAGAGTTTTCAATCATTCTGTACTGTAACATTTTATCCGAGTGTCTTTTACTCATGTGAGCAGCAACTCATGGTCTTGTCTTACTTTTTATTGATTATTTTTTAACCTGGACACAAACCAAACATTTATCACAGGATCAGCCCGATCCAAATAAAATGAGTTGATTAACACACTTACCATAACTCAGGGTACCTCCCCATCAGTTGCCGCAGGTTGTGAAAAACAAACTTCCACATTTTCTTCCTCTGTTTTAAAAGTGGTGCACTTGTCTTCTTCTTCTTCTTCTTCTTCATGTGGGAGGAGTGTGAGTGAAGGAGCGGAGGAGAGAGCGAGTGAGAAAATCTGTTTGAGTGGTTTTTCTTACTTTTTTCTGTCCTTTTTCACTGGGTGAGTGTAAATATTGTGTATATAGTTGTTTTACTTTGGTTGTTAGGGTTTTTTTGGTGGGGTTTGTGGGGTTTGGTGGCCGTCGGGTTTTACCCAGCGGCATGGTAGTGGATGGTGGTGCTGGCGTCTTCTCCGCGCTGACACTGAGGAACGGCATCAAGGTGGGTGCTGGGTCTCCGTGCAGCGTGGAGGACGTTTGTTTGGCGGTGGGTAAGGTTATTGGACATGGATCTATCAAGTCTGCGGCCCGCATGAACGGAGCCGCGGTGTTGTTTGTTGAGCGGGTTGAGCAGGCGAACCTGTTGGTCGAGTCGGGCATTTCTGTGAATGGCTCGTTCCTCCAGGTGTCGCCGCTCATGCAGCCCGCTACCAGGGTGATTTTATCAAATGTCCCTCCGTTCATTAGCGACGAGTTTCTCGTTAAAGAGCTCTCTCGTCACGGAAGGGTGGTTTCCCCCGTTAAAAAGATTCTGTCGGGGTGTAAATCACCTTTGCTGAAACATTTTAAAAACATTTTATGTGAAGTGTCTGAGGAAGGAGAACTTCAATTTACCAAGCTCCTTATTTAAGTATTTTATATAAATGACACTTGGTTTTAACTAAATTGTTTTGATGTTTTTGATGTTCTGTAAATAAAGTTTTGTTAAAAGTCAAAAAAAGTCTTCTTCTTCTTCCTCTTAGTGTTTTAATGGGAGCTGACATCCAAAAGGATCATTACCGCCATCTAGTGGTGCGCTCTATTCCTCATCTTTATATTAACAGCAGCACAACCAGCTACCGTAACACCTGTTTCTGCGTGCAACAGCTCTACCGTAATAACAGTCTACACGCAACTTTTTTCCCCTCGGTAAAATCGGGGACATTTCTGGGGACGGCTTTAGCCGGGGACAGGTGGTCCAAAACGGGGACAATCCCCGGAAACCCGGGGACAATCCCCGGAAATCGGGGACGTCTGGTCACCCCAGCGTATCGTACAGTTTCTACCACTATAATAGCGCTCATCGTTAACTATGTAGCATTACACACTCAGTAATTGTGGACAAAAGTCCACAAGGTATCCATGTAACCTTTCAGTAATTCAAGAAGCAAATTCTATATTTTCCTCTGGGCAATGGAAGTCATGGGTTTAGCAGATTGGCCAAAAAAACTGTCCTGAACAAAAACAATGGGCAATATTTGTCAAATTTCTTGCACAATGGAGGATTAGCCCCAAAGCAAGTGCCATTTGAATGTCTGTGTTTTCTTCAAATAGTTACAGTCATTACCTATTCTTTGGGTACACAAGGGAGGGCTACCATGGAGTCATCTGAGAATGTTAATAAATTGGGTGAAGAATAACATCATAAATGGTGTCAACATCAGTAATAATTAACCTAACCGTGATTGCCTGCACACCATTCCTAATAGCCCCACCATTCATCCAGCATCTTTTTCAAGTGGTTTCTATAAGCTCCTCTGCTGTTGGAGCATTTTGTTTGCTGCTTGGGTGCTTATGAAAGCCACCATAAAATCCTGTAAGAGATTGGAGTGTGATTCATGATCTTTAGTGGATGTCATCCTTTTTTCTTCCTTTGTCATTTTTCATGTCACTGTCCTCAGTGTGTGACACTGAAATAGCCTTATGCTCTAAGACTTCACTAATGCGCTGCGTGAAATTGCACCGTGTTCAGTGGAATTACTCTCGCTGCTTGGCTGAAAGCAACAGTGGAAATTTAAGGCGTATATTTGTAGAAAGTTTGCATTGTATAGCTGTCTTTTTTTCAAAACAAGTAAAAGTAATGTTTTCTTTAAAAGTTGATGTTTCTCAATAAACTCCAGTTAGTTTAGTAAAAAAATATTTTCCTGCTTTTGATTGAGCTGATGTGTTCCAAAATAACTCAATAGAAATAAAATCCACTTTACAAAGTGCTTTGTAAAAATAACAACATTTTAATGATTTAAACCCCAATATAACCACAAACCCCAATATAATTTATTGGGCTTTATGTAATACAACAACACAACATGGTATACAGCTTTTAAAATGTTTTAGAACATCTCCCACTCGTTTCAGTTCATCTGAACACGGAGAGAGGACGAACAAAGCTGCAGACCTACCAAGACATGCACGTCCACCTAAACTGGCAAAGAGCACATTTATCACAGAAGCAGTCAAGAGCATCATGCTAACTCAGGAGGAGCTGCAGAGCTCCTCCATATACAATATGTGTGGTGGAAAACTAATACAGAAGATTCCAGTGATACATTAAAATATGGCGATGGTAGCATTATGCTGTGGGGATGGTTTTCTTCAGCAGGGATAGGGAAGATGGTAAAAATAATACGGGATTTGGGGTGGAGCTAAAAAAACAGGATGATAACACTGCTACTGCATGAAATGTCCCAGTTCTGTCTGAGGTTGCCGGGTATTCAGACTTGACAGTGGGGTGGAGGTTCACCGTCAAGTAGGACAACCACCCCAAATACACAACCAGACACACAGTACATTGATGGGTCAAAAATGGCCAACGTCTAGAAACAGGAGACCATTTAGAGTTTAGACACCAATGAGAGAATTTGAAAAAAAAAAACTATACTTTGACAAGCAGGGAGCCAGTGCAGTGATTTATGAACTGGTTCTAAAATGACCCATTTAGTTGGTGTTGGACTCTGGTGGCAGTATTTGGAATGAGCTGCAGTTACCTGATTCATTTTTAAACAGACCAGTAAAGACACTGTTGCAGTAACCTAACCTACTGAAAATAAAGGCATGCAGCAGTTTTTTTCTGTGTCCTGTTAGTAATATGATAGTAAGTTGACTTAGCAACAGGCTTCATGTGGTTGGTAAAGTACAGATCTGGGTCCAAACAACTCAAGGTTTCCGGCAAGTACTGTGGTTAAAACTGAATGGAGAATCTGTGGTAAGACGTAAAAAGAACTTTCACAGATGCTCCCCAATGGGCACATGCAAAGGCTGCAGAAGGGGATTGTGAAAACCATTGAATCCGTGAGCCTAAAAGTAAACAAAATCTTCAACATGCTTTTCAGATTGAACACTTTCTTTCTACGTCACAAACATGTAAACATTTCTGTTGTATTGCATAAACTAACAAAAAAGAAAAAGGAAAATAAGGTAGGAATATGACAGAATCAATCTGAATACAAAAAAAGGCCTTTTATTGAAACCTGTCGTGTTCGCCTTTATGTGTTTGGCCCACATGCAGAAAACACTCGGGGAAAACAGTTCAGATCTCAAGAATTTTATTATAATAGAGCCACGGGGCAGAGCCACGAGGAAGATCTGTCGCCGCAGATCGGGGCACAACGGGGAACCAAGGCCTGGAGATCGGGTCAGTCTGGAGATAAGGGAGACACGATTAATTGTGGGTGAAGCAAGGGGAATCTACGGAGAATCGTAAGCTTGCCACAAAGCACGGGAACCGAACCGGGGAGGAAGCGGTGTGGACTCAGCCCTGCCTGCGGGTGGAGTTGGCAGGCGTCCGGGAGAACAGTGAGCGGAGGCAGATGTGGGTCCGAGCAGCACCGGGGAATCCAGGGATCCAGAGCAGCGGGAGGAACAAGGTGAACGTCAGAGGTGGTCTTGGATCTGGGTGGAGGGGAACCGACTCGGAAGGAATCAGAGGGATACTTGAGGCATCCACCACGAAGGGGAACACAGGAGCACAAGAGGAGACGTCGTAGCACAAGAGGTACCTGGGAAACACAGAGGAGGGTTTTTAGTTCTTTTCTTAACCTTGTCAGGCAAGAGGCAGTGGCCGATAACGCATACCACAATGGCAACACTCTGGAATCCACCCTCTGTTCGAGCACAGTTCTTATGGTGCGGCCCGGTGCTGCGGAACTGTCTGCAGGTGTGTGCGCTCCGCCCATCAGTTAACCACAAACACCTGTGGAGAGAGCAGAGGCAGCAGAACCGACAGCAAGCTGCACGGCCCTGCTGGCTGAGTCCTGACAAAACCAAAGAAGTAACAGAATATTTTTGACAGACCTTACATACAATTGATCTTCTTGTGTTATATGGCTTTTGTATGCAGCTTCAAACTGTTAATACTGAGAATACCTTGGTCGCTTGTACAAGAGAGGGATTTTAGCTGGAGCAACGTGCCAGTTTTACTTGTGACATATCAGAAGAAAACTAAATTCAATACATTTTTCCTCATATCAGTCACAGGGTGTAAAATTTTGCTCGGTCATATAGACAGGTGCTACTTTAAGTACATTTTCAAACCTACAGTTAAAACAAATGTATGAGAAACACATAACCTTTTCTCAAATGACATTTTCTTGTTTGAGGTTGGTTAAGATTAAATGCCAGAATAATAGGTGAGAGAATTTCTATTTCTTTCTTTAGTTTCAGAAATGTATGTAAACTATTCCTTTAAAGGTTCTATATCATGCTTTTTTAAAGCCTTCCAAAGTCAACTATAGGCATATACATGCTAAAATATTGCCTTTAGCACTACATAGTATTAATTTGTTATGTAATATTAATTGTTTTCTGGTGCTTTTTTTCCAACCTGGAAGAAAGACGCTTTCTTTCACTTCACCACCGCCTCTCCCCATGTAGGGTCGCCCAAAGCCACTGCAGCATGGTATCAAAAAAGAGCAGTTGCTCTTACTGTGCAGACCGGGTGCTAAAGAGCCACTTTGTCTGAACTATGAGCAGAAATTATTTAACTCTGCCTCACATCACCCCTCGTTGATGTTGTGTACTGGGCAGGGGCGGCGCAATCAAAATAGGTACTTCCTTGGAGAGGTGGGTAATGACCGCTTTGATGGCCACTGGTGATGGCTGTTTTACCAGGTTGGCAGCATCATGTCGTGGGTGTGTTTACTGCAGGTTGGACTAGTGCAGTTCCCAAAATAGATGGTATCAGGAAAGAAGAATTTAAAATATGGCCTCGGAGGGTCCATCACAAAGTCCTGATCTCAGGCCCAGAGAATATTAGAGGACACAGCTGAAAATGTAGGCAAGCAGGTCTACAAAACGTGACCCAGTTCCACCAGTTCTGTCAAAAGGAATGGGCCAGCAAGTTGTTGTTTGAGGCTTGTGGAAGGAAAGCCAAAATATTTCTAATGCAAAATCCACCTAAGGAAATGTTTAGAAACATTTTAACTTTAAGAAAGATAACAAAATATCAAATACTTGGAAATCGTCACTGATTGTGTGACCAGTAACAAACACTCAATTGTATCAGGTGAAAATATCAATACACAATATTCCCACAATATCCGCATCGATATTGTGGGAAGCTGGAAAAGCAGTGATGAGAGGTAAAATAATTTCTTTCTCAACTCATAAAAAGAAAAAAAATAACAAAAGGATTCAGCAATTAGAAGAAAAACTTAAGTTACTAGAATCCTCTCAAGAAGAAGGAAAGTTAGGTAAAATCCGTGAAGAAAAATTAGAACTAAACCACTATATTGAAAAGCAAAATAGATTTCTAATACAAAGACTTCGAATAGAAAATTTTGAAAATGGCAATAAGTCAGGAAGCTTCCTAGCTAATCAGCTTAAAATAAATAAGGAGAAAACTACTATATTTTCAGTTACAGATTCAACTGGTAATACAGTAAATGAACCGGAGTGTATAAATAATACCTTCCGCGATTTCTACAAATCTTTATACACGCCACAGATAAATCAATCAGAGAATGATATCAAGCAATTTTTGGATAAAATTACACTTCCTAAATTATCAGATAACCAAAGAATGACACTAGATTCCCCGCTGACAACAGTTGAAACCCAGGAAGCTCTTAAAAGCATGCCTAATAAAAAAGCTCCAGGTCCAGATGGATTCCCTACTGAGTTTTACAAAGAGTTCTGGAATATTCTAGCCCCAACGTTCCACAGAAAGGTGCAGGAAATACAGGAAAAAGGCAGATTCCCAGCTAATATGAATTCTGCCACCATCAGCCTTCTGCTCAAGCCAGACAAAGATCCTATGTTGCCCACCAGTTATTGTCCCATATCCTTAATTAATGTGGATATTAAGATAATCTGTAAAGCTTTTGCAAAAAGATTAGACAAAGTAACTCCTCTCATAATACATCCAGATCAAACTGGTTTCATCAGAGGAAGGCAGTCATCCACAAATACACGCAGATTATTTAATTTAATTGATTATTCCTACAGTAAAAACATTAAAACCAACATATTGTCTTTAGACGCAGAAAAAGTATTTGATAGAGTAAACTGGAAATTTTTATTCGCTACTCTACATAAATTCGGTTTTGGCAATTTTTTCATAAATTGGTTAAAAATTTTATACAGTTCTCCAACAGCCTGTGTCAGGACAAATAATCAAATATCCTCCAGTTTTTGTCTACAGAGGGGCACCAGGCAAGGATGCCCTCTTTCTCCATCACTTTTTGCCATTTTTATAGAACCTCTAGCAGCAACAATCAGACAAACAAAAGCTGTAAAAGGTATAAAATGCATGAAAATAGAGCATAAGATTAGTCTATACGCGGATGATGTATTACTTTATCTCCAGCATTCAAATAATTCTCTTTCACAAGTAATTAGAATACTAGAATCTTTCTCTAAAGTATCAGATTACTCTTTAAACTGGTCTAAATCTATGGTACTGTCAATTAATTGCTCTCTCGAAAACTCCCTAGATTTACAAATGCAATCAGGAAATATTAAATATTTAGGTATTACTATGTTGTCTAAATTAACAGATTTACTAAAACTTAACCACACCCCACTTTTAAACAGGATAGAAGAGGACCTTAAAAGATGAAAATCGCTTCCAATTTAACTTATGGGTAGGGTAGCTTCAATAAAAATGATGGTCCTACCTAGAATTAATTATTTATTTTCAATGATCCCCAATAAACCATCATCCGACTGGTTTAAATCTCTAGACTCTGCCATTTCTAAATATCTTTGGAAAGATAAACCCCCACGTATTAGCTTAAAGACAATACAGAAGACTAAAGACAGGGGGATTAGATTTGCCTAACTTCCATAACTATTACTTAGCAAATAGGCTACAATACATCTCTAAATGGATAAAAAATAGTCATCTAGATGAGCCTTGGTTAGATATAGAACAGGAAATGTGCAAAAATATCATGATTTCAGATTTGCCGTTTATTAGCTCAAATATAAAACGGCATACATGCTTCAAAAATATCAACATTAGTTCTACTCTGACAGCATGGTGGGAGTTCCTTAAAATGACAAAGTCATCCCTTATCCCATGCAGTCGTACACCTATCTGGAATAACCCTGATATCCTACAAAATAATAAAATGATAAACTTTACATACTGGAAGAATAAAGGTATTAAATATCTGGAACATCTACTTGACGGAACCGAGTTCATCAATTTTGCTAAACTAAATATGCAATATGGCATTAGTAAAAATAAATTATTGGAATATGAACAACTTAAATTTATAATTAGAAATAAATATAAGCATATTAATGGTGGTTTACAAATCCCAACTAATATATTAGAGTTCCTAGATGTAACCCCCCCCCCCCCACCCCAAAACTACTGTCTAAATCATACAGGACACTGACTAAAATAGATGATTCAATATCTCTTCCTATTATGAAATGGGAAAAGGATTTATCAGTCACCTTTGAACAAAACTTCTGGGCTCAGATGTGTCTAAGAACTTTCAAATTGACTAGAAACACCAACTTACAACTAATACAATACAAAATCCTTCACAGAGTACACTACACAGGACAAAGATTATTCAAGATGGGTTTGGCACAATCTAATATCTGTCCACACTGCATAGGCAATCATCCTGATAATTATATTCATGCGTTATGGTTATGCACACCAGTCCAGAGGTTCTGGACACAGATATGTAAGGACTTGTCAAAGTGCCTGAGCTGTAAGATTACAACTTCCCCATCAGTTTGCTTGCTAGGTAATTTTGAGGAAAGTCCTCTGGAAAAAGAAATAGTTTACATGGTTTTCACTGCATTATGTATCGCAAAGAAAACTATCCTCATGAATTGGAAAAGTAAAGAAAATCTCAGTATCAATCAGTATAGAGATCTTTTGTTGGATCAAATTAATCTTGAGACAGCATCTGCATCCACATCATTAACATTTCAGGGCAGATGCTCTTCTCCTTCATTGGATAGCCACTCTGCTAGTGGGGGGAGAGGAAGGAGGGGGAGTAGGGACTTACCCAGCCTGGATGTCTACTGTCGAATGTATGGTGAGTTGTTTTAATGTTTGGGGGGGGTTGAGGTGTTGGTCCTGGTGGGTGGTTGTCTGGCGGGCCCTGCGGCCTCTCCCTGGCCCCCGGGCTACGGTGGTGCCGCTGGTGAGGCCCCCTTCTCTGGGTGGGGCTTTCAGGGAGCGGGGGTGCCTATTGGAGTCAGTAGGGGAGCTGGCTCCCTGGGATGGCTTCCCAGTCCTTTGGTCCCCATCCCCGGACTCCTCCCTCTACCTGCTCCATCATGCCGCTTTCTGGTGACGTCAATTTCACAACGCACACTCATGTAGGCCATGGTATGGGGGCGTGGGGGGAAGACGTCCCCCCATACCATATTAGGTATTTAGGGGGTGAGGGGGGTTCTGGCTGGGTGGCCCGTACGGGTCATGTTGGCCCCCCTCTTTGGGGGGCCTGGTCCGGGGGGCGTCTGGTCCGGGGGCAGGGCCGGGGGTCGGGCACAAGCAGTCGTATAGTTGATTTGGGGTGACCCCCCTCTTGTGAGTGTTGGATGTGAGTGCTATGTGGGAATCTGTGTCCTTTTTTGTGTGTGTGTGTGTGGTGAGTGGGGCACAAGGGAGGGATGATGTGAATGAGTTTTCCTTTTTTTTTTGTTTCAGGAATGGGTGCGGTCTGCTCCCTCTCCCAAGAACATCTCAAGTCTCCGCTAGGTGCGGAGCCCATCCCCCCACGTCCTGCCCTCCTCCGCTGCGCTGGCAGGCGCCTTGGCCCTCCGGCGCGTTGGTGGGCCTCGGGTTTGGCGGCGGGTTCCCGGGCGTGCGCCGGCCCTCTCCCAGCGGCTGCTTCGCGGGGCCTGGCCCCCTGGGGGCGGGGCGCCCCTGGGGCCTCTGGCCCTCAGGGCCCATGGCCGGGACCACTTCAGCGCGGCTGGCTGGCTTGGGGGCGTCGGCATTGCGGTGGCTGGGGGATTTCCTCGGGGTCGTCTCTCCTCTTTCCTTGGGGGGGGGGGGGGGGGTTGCAGATATCCTGTGTCGGCCCCTCCTGGGCGCCCTGCTTTGGGGGCCCCTTTGGGAGTCCAGGGTTATGGGTCCCCTGACTCCCGTCTCTGTGCTCGGGGAAGGCGGGCCTTTGGTTCTCCACAACCACTATCGAGCTATTTCCTTCTGGATAATTTTCACCTAAACTAGTGCACTCTCACAAACTCCCACAGGTGCAGGGTTCCAGGTATTAAGTGTTCACTTATATACAGAAAGCCTGTAATTAATTAATTTATTTATGTTTTTTCACTTTATTTTTCCAGGTATCACATTACGCATGTCAACTTAAATAATAATACATATGATTTAGCAATGGCATCTACGTGTTATTCAATTGTATCTGTTGCTTTATGTCTGTTGGTTGTGCTGTTCTTTTTGCATCTCTCTTTCCAGGTGAGCAGACGGAGAACATTTTATCACTCTCTCCCTTTTATCTCTTCTTTCTTTCACCTCTTCTCTTCTTCTTTTTCTTCTCTTCTCTTTCTCTTGTTGCTCTTCCTTTACTTTCTCATTGTAGTGTCCATATAATTTAAAAATTCTCCCTGCAGGAATCACAATAAAGCTATTTACATGCATAAATCAAGCGGAGCACTATGGCGAAAGCTGTTCACTCCACTTGTAAAAGCAATATCTGTCAAGCTCTATCTGGCATTGAGACATCAATTCCTATTGCCACATTGCTAGACAGGACACTGGGGGGAAAAAGGAAAAAAAAAATAGAAAATATCAATACACATCAACTATGTTGGTCAATGTTACAGTTATTATGGGTTAAAAACAACTCTAAGCAGGTGTGTTTTCAGTCTTGATTTAAAGGAACTCAGTATTTTGGCTGTTTTGCAGTTTTCTGGATGTTTGTTCCAGATTTGTGCAGCATAGAAGCTGATTGCTGCTTCTCCATATTTGGTTCAGGTTCTGGGTGTGTGTAACAGACTGTTGAAGCCGTCTTGCTTCCCCGGGTTCGTTAATTCGTGTGCAGGACTTAGAACAAAAAACTCAGCCATGGACGCATAATTCAGTTTTACCTTCGTGAAGGGAGAGCAGGTGCGCCCGCCGCATTTGCGGGCCGCGACTCTGACTCTGCTTCTCCCTGCCATTCCAGCTTGTTTTATTAACTTCAAAAGACTGACGCAAACAAAATGACGCATACAGTTTCGTTATATTCCCTAACAGCTGGTATACCATAAATAGAGTTATTGTTCTCATTTCTTGGTTCGCTCGGTGGTGGCCTTGAAAACATTTCCTCTGCTAATTGCTGACCTTGCCTTGGGACTCTCCTCTGGTTCCTTGCACAACAGCACATTTTATCCTAATCTACTCCCATTCTATTTTGAAGCATATATAAGCATATGAAAGCATCTAAAAGCATATAAAAACATGTTAAACCTTCATACAAATGTATAAAAATGGATCAAAGTTAATACATTCCACAAGACCCAGGATCTGAGTCTGTAGAACAGATTAAATGACCCCTGTAAAACACAGGGAAATGATGAGACAGACGAAGTTGACGTTTCACAATGCCTCACTCCTGCCATATTTATTAATACAATCAAATGTATTTTTCAAACTGCAGCATAATACCTGTTATTCATATGCAAAACTATATATGTATACATATATAATGATTGTTCTTCATTTACAGTGACCTTGTAACCGTCAATGTTATTACTCTTTTACATGTCAACTCAAAATATATGGATTACATGTTTTCGTAACATACCTTTTTATTCTGACTTCAACCAAGATATCCCTTTTTTATACTTGTAGCTGCACTATTTTTTTTAACAAACACCAGTGCTTGATATACAACTGTCTTAAACAGCTTACAGATAGCAGGGAACTAAACACATGCATGCTGTCAGGCTTGGCTTTAAACATTCTCAACATGTATCTTTACAACCCGTCAACCACATATTACTCACTGCCAAAGGCATTTTAACACTAGAACACATGCCAGGAGACAAAATGGAGCTTGTATGACTGAGTAAGTAGCTTTAAATAAATATAAACCAAATCAAAATGGGGCCCGCAGCGTCGGCCTGACTCAAGTTTCTTCTCTTTTTAGTCTTTTTTTTATATAGTTTAAAACGTAACAAAATACAGGGTTACCTGAATACCTTATACATTCACATTTAGCTGTGCGTTTTAAAAGTGCATTACAACAACTTTCATATGGTTTTTACTTAATACTAAACTGTAAAACACAGGGAAATGATGAGACAGACGAATGTTGATGTTTCTCAATGCCTCGCTTCTGCCATATTGGAGAAGAACGGCATTTGACCACTGAGCTATATTATACACTGGAGTGCTAATAGCCTGCTGTTAGAACGAGTCGCTTTGAAGCCACCAGCCGCCATATTGGTACTCCCTATTTTCCCCCAGAAACTAGGGAATATGTGCGCTACAGCATAGAATAACAAGGATTTTCTCATGTTCAGGGGGGGGGGGGCTTAAAACTTTTAAAATGTCAAATGCCATATACTTTAATGTTATGTTCTAAAACTATCAAGTACTGAGAAAGTCATGTACTGAAATATTTTGCATTTTATTCATTTAAATATATATATATATATATATATATATATATATATATATATATATATATATATATATATAACATTTATAAATATATAAATAATATACAAAAACATATATTTACATATATGCATACATATATACATATACACATACTAGGGAGTAGGGAGTAGCAAAATGGCGACCAGTGACTTCAGTTTTTCGGTAAAATCAGCACTCCAGTGTATAGACCCTTTTCACGGTGACGTCATGCGACTTCCGTTCTGCGGTGAAGCAGGGTATCTTTATTTCCGCTTTCTCTGAGAGCAGTGTTTTTACATAGGGAATTCACACAGTCCCTCACCAATCTACCCAAATTTCGTTTGGGAGACGTTCACAGACTGGTACAAAAGCTTTCGGCCACACCAGCCTCCAAACTCGACAAAGATTACAAGTTCTTTGTGGAACAATACCTTTTAGATTATGAAGGTAAGAGCTTTGTCTTCTAAGCTCTGTTGTTAGCATAGATGCTAGGATAATGATAGCTATGCTACCAACAGGACTTTTGTAATTTATTAGTTTTCTATTTCTCCATTATATTGCTACGCTAGCTTTATTGCTATATCAGTTATTCTGTTTCACCGCTTTTAGCCAATGAGTCACACCACGGATATAGTTGATGTATAATGTTGAGCCTTTTCATACTTTGTTTTGGAACAGTGACAATGCTGTTGGCCACTTGGTCACAGTTAGAGCAAGCTGTCACAGGTCTATGAAGACAAATGAGGAGCCTCATTCCCTTCAGCTTTTTCTTTTTGTGTAGTATTTTACTGCGGTTGCAGACTTTGCACTATCCCTCAAAGTTCCTCTGTGGGTTCAGTGTGTTTCTCAGTCTCGTCAGTAGATTTGGAGCCTCAATTAATAAAATAATTCTGCCCATTCCTGTTAAAACTGTGATAGTTTAGGACATCAAAGACTGGGAAAGACGCTGTCAATAATGTTGCATGCACATTAATAATCAGTTCATTATAGTATTTATGGATTATGCTGCTGTCGGGGCAAACCCCTTGTGTCCTATACTGTTATTTTTCAGGAACTGACCAAAAAAACATGGATTTTAAAAACTTCAGACATCACACTTCATATATTTGTTATTTATTACATAGATAGGCATTCCTCGGTTTTTAATATTTTGACTAAATCATGCTCGCATGAATTAGTGTTCCTGACTAAAGTCAAATGGAGGATTGAGCCTGAGAGTGCCATAAAAACAACAAGACCTGGTGTCTTATCAGATTTTTATAGCTTTTAGTCCCAATAATTGTGTCCCATAGGGGTAATTTGATACTGATAACACTGATTATTATTAAGCACATGTGAATGTAGTCAGTGAGTGAAAAATAAACTTCTTTGCATCTGCTGTTTCCAGCAGTCATAATTTTCATGTTGCTGCTTTGATAAATTAAACATTAGCTAAATTCACCTAAACAGCGTGTCTCTATTTCTAGTTTCCACTGGATAACAAAGAGGACCCCGTGGCTCTGGAGTGCCTGTCGTGTCCTTGTGCTGCAGGTAAAGCTCTATGTAATCACATAGCAGCCCTGCTACTTCATAGCAGCTCTGTCCATTTTACCTTTTACCTGTCCTGTTTATCCTGCTGACTTGCTCCGGTTCCCCTCTGCCTTACCGAAGAGCCTGCTGCCGAGCTCTGGTGGGTTCTCCCCTGAACTGTCATTTCTCTGCCGAGCTGTGGACCCTGCTGCCTGTTCCTGGTTCCAAGAATGTTCTCTCCGGGCTGTCAGCTCCTGCCAACACCATCACCCTGTTCCCGTGCAGTTCTACCTCACTGCTTACATCACCCTCCATCCCATCAAACCTTCAATAAAGACTTTAATTTTAAGTCCTGTGTGTGTGGTTCTGGGTTCATCCATAGACAAATCGTGACAATTAGACTTTATTTGTCATTTTGTATGCACAGAGTGTGTACAGAACAACATTTCATTTGCATACAGCTTGAGAATTACAGTAAATTACAGGATAAAGTGCAGCAGTGATTTAACAGTAAACAATTGAAATGTAAACAACGCAGGAGAAAGAGACAGTGTGCAATCACAGTGTACAGGTGAGTATTTTTAAAAACCATTTGTATGTGCAGAAATTAAGTAATTTCTCAGATTAATTTCCTTTCATTAACAAATTGATTTTGACAGCTCTAATAAAAATATGTTGTGACCCACTGAAATTAAGCTAAATAAACTTATAACTCAATTATCTTTAAGAAAGAAAGATAGAGTTTAATTTGTTAAAAAAAAAAAAATCACCGGGAGAGGGATGGCAGCTGTAGTTCTAGGTCTCCTCGGAAGAGAAGTGCTGACTGCAGACGTAAGTGCTGCCGCGAAGGATTTTAAAATTTGGCCCCTTGTCTCTTCTTATTGCCGTCACCCAACGGGCTCGAATCTCAGCATCAGCCGGGAAGTCGTGAAAACTGAGATATGGAAAGTTTTTTTTGTTGTTCGAGCACTGTGGGACACTGCAGTACCAGTTTCCCTGTGATTGTGCCATGCTTGGTGGATATGATGCTGCTGAGAGATGGACACAAGGAGGACAAGGGGGGAAAAAAATTAATTATCTGCAACCCCCCCCTCCCCCAAGTCTTATAATTAATTATAAGACTTTTTAAAACCTTTATTTAACCAGATAAACTCCCATTGAGATTAAGATCTCTTTTTCAAAGGTTGATCTGACTAAGAGGTCAGCAGCACATGTCATTACTAATACAGTATAATAAAACAATTTCAGGCTTCTACTTAAAATACACAGTATTTTGCACAAAAACTAAGAAAAAAGTGCATTAATATAAAGTGCAAATAATATGAGAAATGCAACACAGAAAACTCTAAATTCAGACCCAGAGGCACTGTCCAATAGACCCACAGTCGTTATTTTTTTTTTTTTTAGGAATGAACAAAAAGATTTAAATGGAATAAGATCTTTTGAATTCAGTGACTGCAATTATATATAACACGTCACCATAATAAAGTAAGGGGAACAATGTAGAAGATAAATGTCTCTTTTTTCACCCAGTGAAAAACAATATTTATTTCTATAATAGCAAAGCTAGAGTAATAATTTTATAACATCTACATCAGATTAATGATAGCTAAAGTAAGCTAACAAGCTGCTGCATGTTAGCTTTGATCTTCATGTTACTGTCCCAATCAAAGCATCTATATAACAGCAATGATCGCTACCAATACTTAGGGGAATAAAAAGATAGTCAATGCGACACGTTTAATATTGTGCTCTCAGTCTTACCTTATGAAATCACGCTGATTATCAGTGAAACACGTCTTTACCTCGCGAATTTTCTATGTAAAAGCATGTAGCCGGATGTAAAGAAGTTGAGTGACGTCATGTGAAAAGGGTCTATAGCAAAACATTTGACATAGATTTGGTTGGGAATTCCTCTGAATGCACGGACACAGACAGACACTGTTTTCTCAGTTCAAGCGATTTTTGGAGTAAAATTGCCTTCTCTTGTGAATTGTTAGAGTGCGAACACTTAGAAATGTGCATCTGGCCCTGTGTCTGATAGGAAACGAATGCTACTCATCACCCCAAAGACACCATCCTCACAGTGAAACATGGTGGTGATGCTTTTAATTCAACAGGGATAAGAAAGCTGATCAGTTGATAGGAGGAGGAATGAAGCTGGACAAAAGGACAGGACTGGCCACCTCCACTGCCTTTCATGTTTTGCTTGTTTTTTTGGAGCAACAAACCTGAAACAAATAAATAGTTCATTAGAACAGTGCATTATTATCTCATCCCCATCTGAATCCCTGTGTTGCAAAAGGAACACATCTAAAACATGGAAGACACAACTCTTAGGGGTTGGAGTTTGTATTAGACACTGTGAAAAGCGTATGACTGGGATGGAGGTTTCGCCTTCCAGCAGGAAAGAAACCCACATGTAAAGCTATAGCCAAAGCTTATTCATGTCTTAGAATGGCCCAAACAAAACCCAGACCTAAATTCAACTGAAAATCCATGGCAAATGTAATATTCTAGGTTCTGTTTTGGTTTGTTTACTCTCCTGCCTTAGGTTCTCTGGCTGCTTTGAGTTTTGTCTTGTCTAGGTTCCTGTTTAGCTTGTTTACAGTTAGTTTATCCTGTTTTGGTCATCCGTGTTAGTCTTAGCTTTATCTTCTGTTTTAGTTTCATACTTCGGGGTTATTTTGTTTCTTATCAGGTCTGGTGTAGTTTGTTTCTGTCCACTTGTCCTCTCAGCCTTTTAGGTTTGGTTTCTGGTCTGTTCTTGTTTTGAGCCTCAGCACTGATGTCTGGTCTAATTACTTACTCTGCACACCTGCCTAACTTCACTCCCGCTGCAATCACCTCTCACCGGTTTCACCTGCCTCCACCTCCATATAAACTGTTGGGACCAGACATCAGTGCCGGGTCGTCTTGTTGGTCTTGTCATGTTTTTGGGTGGGTCAATCCTGATCTGATGTTTGGTTTTGGAATTTTGACCTAGTTTTTCCCTTCCAGAGAACCTGAGTTATTCTGTCATGTTACCAGTCAGTTTCTGTTCCTATGAAGTTCTGGATGTTTTTTAATAGTTTTTTGATTCTTTAGTCCTTTTTGCATTGCTCTGCTTTTTGTTTAATAAATCCCTTTTTTAAGAACCTCTGCTGGTCTGGCTGAATTCTGGGTCCGCTGTTGTGATTCATTACAGCAAAACTTGAACACTCGTGTTTACGGACACCGTATATCCTATATTTGCAAAGAACAAGCAAACCCTGCAATTTGTACATGTTCAAAGTTAACAAAGACATGTCCCAGAAGATCTACAGCTGGACCTGCAGCCACACTTTATACACTGAAAATCTCTGTTGCGACATGAGAAAGTTGTCAAATAAATGTTTAAGATTTTCTTTGAAAACATGACCTTTTATTGTATTCCTACAAAAACAGTTTTTGTTTCATGTTAACGTTCTCCCTTCACTTATAAGACACAATGCACTGAAGAGCTAGATGTTCATACACAGCAAATTCATGTTACAACTTCAAATTCAAAGGGTCAGACTTTTAATTTCATCATTTAACAGTAGTTAGAATCTAAATAGGCAAAACTACAAGTAAATCAAATTCTAGAACCTTTCAGGCTACCTGTAATGCATATTACCCAAAGTAAACAAAGGGGAATAGTGTCACTACATAATTTATTTAACACAGGAAACTTGCAGCTTGCTTCCATTTTACTACAAGGAAAAACTGTGAAGCACTAATTTGCAAAGGATTATCTAGCACAATGCACAGCTCTTAAACTTGGATTATGCTTTGCGGAGGAAGAGAGCAACTCTGCTGCCTGGAAGGCAAATCCTTCCAAGATGGCAAGTTCAAGCAGCAAATAGCTGTTTGATGATCAACTCAAGATTCAAAGTGGAACTCTTTTAATGTGCATGAAAGTTCGGGAAATCAATAACAGCACCCAGGTGTGTGCTGATCTGGTGAATCCTTACTGACTTTTTTTCCTGGAGAGAGGCCTTTGATAAAAAAAAACTCCTTGTGAGCCTTGGGTAGTTTGGCATAAGAGCAGAAAATGTGGGGCATTCCTTCACAAACAGCAAAGAAGAAGCTTTAAAAATTCTTCATTCAAGCTAAATGCAAAGAACTTGTCCTAAAGATGTGGACAGTTCTATGTTTTAGAGATACTTACAGCTTTATTCTAGTTTTAATGAAGATCACCTAAGTAAATACAAAAAGCTAATGAACAACTCTTCTCAAACTAACCTTGTCCTATGTGTAAAAGCCTTGTATGTGTCCTATGTGTAAAAGCCACCCGTGCAGCAAAAACTGCCATGAAGTGTTTGTGACACCTGGCAATGAGTCTGTTACATTCCTGTAAGAATGTTGATCGATTCTGCAGCATTCGATTCAGACCTACAGAAGAAGCTATTAAAGCTGCCAGTTTGTTAGTCATCACAGCTTTGGGGGATGGGCTCCTGTAGTTAGTCAAATTGTTAAAGGTACCCCATACTGTAGCAGGGCTGTTGGATGAGAAGTTTGCTTTTGGCTTTTCACTGCTTGGTCTTGTTAAGAGCTACCGCACCCGGTCGGCGGTGCAACAACCTAGGTGGACCAAGCTGTTTTTACCCGTCAGACGACCCCCACTTACATATTACTTTGGATGCAAGACGCATGAAACAGAAAGGTATACTTCAAGTAACTTTATCTACTAAAGACAGAGAAATGGTTACTGACACATCAGCGCTGATGGGCTCTTGATCGGCAAGAAGCCCCGATTGCTCATCACACAAACATTATAAAGGAGTTTAGGTTAACACCCACAGAGGGCCGTACACATCCAAACTTTGTGATCAGTAGAGAAACTGTGTCACCTCCGGGACGCTATTTGACAGATATAAGTCATTTCCTTGTGTCCGGTGCTATCTAAGTGTGGCAGGCAGTTCTGGGTTAAGCAGTTTGTTCCACTTGACCCAGTTGATATCTTAACAGCCTCCTTGGTGAGATTGTTGCTCCTGTTAAAGGGGAGTTTTTCTTTCCTCTGTCGCTTCATGCTTGCTCAGTATGAGGGATTGCTGCAAAACCATGGACAATGCAGACGACTGTCCCTGTGGCTCTACACTCTTTCAGGAGGAGTGAATGCTGCTTGTCAAGACTTGATGCAATCTGCTGGGTTTACTTAGGACATTTTTTGACCAATCTGTATAATCTGATCCAATCTGTATAATCTGGTTGAATTTGACTTCAGAAAGTGCCTTGAGATGACAGGTTTCATGAATTGGTGCTATATAAATAAAATTTAATTGAATTGCTGAACTGCTTATATATGAAGGCAGATTTGTGTCTTTATTATTCAATCAAAAAAAAGGTTGCTTCAATCAAAAAATATATTTTCAATTAAAAAAAAAATCACTTCAATTAAAAAAAACCTTTTCAATCAAAGAAAAAAAGTATTTGAATCCAAAAATATATTTGAGACTCAAAAAAATACATTTGAACACTGATTTTCTTTGATTGAAAATGTTTTCTTTGATAGAAGTCAGTTTTTTTTTGTTTGAAGCAATGTTTTTAATTGAAGTAGCATTGTTTTTTGATTGGACCATATAATGGGTAGGACATTTGTGTCTTTATTATTCAATCAAAAAATAAGTTGCTTCAAACAAACAAACAAGGGAATCAATAAAAAAAAGTCACTTCAATCAAAAGATAAACGTTTTCAATCATAGAAAATTGTTTTGAATGCAAATAAAATATTTGAGACTCCAAAAATTGCATTTGAACACTTTTTTTTTATTGAAAATGTTTTCTTTGATTGAAGTAATCTTTTTTTGCGTTTGGGGTATACATGGGTAGGACATTTGTGTCTTAATCATTCAATTCCAAAAAAGTTGTTTCAATCAAAAAAAATATTTTCAATAAAAAAAAAAAAAAATTAAATGCAAAAAAAAATTACCCGTCAATAAAAATGTATTGAAGAGAATGTGTTTTTTTCGTTGTTTTTTTTTTTTTTTTGAAGAAAAAAAAATTTGAAGTTCAACATTTTTTGATTAAATAACTTTTTTTTTGAAGAGAAAAAAGTTTTAAAGTTCAATTTTTTTTTGATTGAATCATTTTTTTTTAAGTGAAAAAAGTTTTGAAGTTCAGATTTTTTCGTTTGAATCACTTTTTTTTTTGAAGCTCAAAAAGTTTTGAAGTTCAAATTTTTTCGATTGAATCATTTTGGAACAAACGTACCGTGGTGGGCGGGTGCTTCTCTATTGGTCAGACATGTTTGATTGACAAGTGTCTACACCAACGACGTCTTTCTGACAAAGAAGTCTTGTTCGGCACTCCCCAGGCCAGACAGCTTTTTACCAGCAAGAGGGAACAGCGGTGAAGTTGTCGGTAAGTAGATAAAACAGGTTGAAAATAATTGTTGTCATGTTATTAGCCTATTCTGTTGATATTTACAATAAATTGTACGCTTACTAACTTTGTTCACGTTGAGGAATGTTTGTAATGGTGTGAGGTTAGATGTCTAAATATTTTCAGACAGGCAAGCAAAGTGGGCGAACCTATGGCCCCCACGCAGCAGCTTGCTATGTGCTAAAGAGCTACTGTGTTGAGTAAAGTAGCCACAGCGCTGCCTGTTTAGTAGATGCTTTTATCTTGAGAGCGGGATATAGGCTGCTTAAGCTGCTGTTAGTCGAGGTGCATGCGTCTCTCTCCCCCCTCCCCCCATACATTTACCGCTGGGTCCGGTGTCGGCCAAGTGCCATGTACTGTGCAGGGTATGGCAGGCCGTTTTAACATTTATTAGCTTGACTGAATATGTATACCAGACATCTCAAATACATTCCTTCCTAGTCAAAATTTACATTTCAGACATCTACAATAACATTTGTCCTATCTAAAATGAATATTTCAGATATCTTGAATATAATTCAAAGTAGTACAAATTACGTCACTTTCCCCATTCATGTGTATAGGGCTTTTATTTACAGACATCTACAATAACATTCTTCCAATCTAAAATAAACATTCCAGATGTCTAAAACTGAATTCCGACTAGTATGAAATCTAATTTCAGATCTCCATAATCCAGTCAATACTAGTCATCATCATTTCAGATATAAAAAATAAATAAAACATTCTAGATATCCAGATATATAATTCTTGACATCAAAAATATATTTCTACTAGTAGAAATGACATTACATATATCCACTACTGATTATATGACGAATTAAATTGGAATTTCAGATATCTAAAATTTCAATATGCCTATACAAGGTTGTGTTGTGAATTGGCACTATATAAATAACATTTAAATAAATTGAATTGAACTTCTGGTCACAAAAAACCAAAACTTTTAAAATAAGATTATAGAATTGTTACATTACAGTTAATCTTTCTCCTCTTCCCATCTCTCAGAGTTACCCTAAAAGCCATTTTGTCTTAGCTGATCAGTGGAGTGGACATGAGTATTTCTCCAGACAGCCATCAAATAAACGTCACATAGTGCTAGGGTATTTTGTATGTCAGGGTTCGTTTTTAATCATGCCTTCCTCATTCTAGTGAATTCAGTCTATTTTAAGCAGAGGAATTTAGTCTTGGGTAGTCATTTAACTAACCATCCTTTTATGTTTCTTCTGCAGCATTGGAAGCAAAGTTGTACTACTTTGTAGCAAAAATGATTACAGTCTGTGTTGTCCGTGGAGGAGTTGCCCACCATTTTTTCTCAGAAGGGCTGTTTCAGCAATTTGCGGGCTTCCAAAGGCCCCTTTCAGACCAGAAGTTCTGCATGATCACAAACTCCGGGAGCAGCTAATCAAGGTATGAGTATAAACTGTCATTTGTCACCTTCATTACTTTTTAAAATGCTTAGTCCTGGATAATGTGGGCCTACCACAGATGAGGCTTAAAAGCCTCTGTGTGAAGTTTGCATGATCTCCCTGAGTATATGTGGCCCCCTTTAGGCACACCGGTTTCCTTCCATTGTCCAAAGACATGCACTTAGTATGAGTTTATTGGTGGGACTCATGTGTCCGTCCATCCATTTTCAGACCCGCCTAATCCCTGATGGGGTGGCGGGGGTTGCTGGTGCCTATCTCCAGCGGTCACTGGGGGAGAGGCTGGGTGGACTCATGTGTATTCATCTTTATTCAGACAAAAGAAAGTGAAATCACCAATGAGGCTAATTTTGCCATTGAAGAAGCTGCAGACAGCATTAGCATCAAGGGTTGCCTTAGGCATGTCCCAAACTGGAGAAAAAAGGACTCCCTAGTTCGCTCCGCTGTCAAGTTTATTGTCAACGGACCTATGAGAGTTGCCCACGACCAGTAAAATATTCACACCCTCTTATCTTAACAAAGGTGTTGATGTTGTCATAAGATCTGAGGGGAAAAAATGGGTTCCTCCATGTTTCTGTTAGCATACTTGTGTTGTGGTGCCTTTATCAGTAAGATTGATGGACAGGGATATTAATCTATACTTCTAAAAACCACCAACCAGGCCAGAAATCTGGATTTAGTGACAGATTCAGACCTAAATTTTAAGAAACAAGTTAAAGCAATTACAAAATCAGCCTTAAGAATATCAGATGAAATGTGTGATTACTTTGCAGGACCTGGAGAAACTAGTCCTTCTTTCATCTGCAGTCAGCCTAATTATTGTAACAGCATGTTTACAGATTTACCATTTAAATATACAGGGGTTGGACAATCAAACTGAAACACCTGGTTTTAGACCACAATCATTTATTAGTATGGTTTAGGGCCTCCTATTGCGGCCAATACAGTGTCAATTCGTCTTGGGAATGACATAAACAAGTCCTGCACAGTGGTCAGAGGGATTTTAAGCCATTCTTCTTGCAGGATAGTGGCCAGCAGGTCACGACGTGATGCTGGTGGAGGAAAATGTTTCCTGACTCGCTCCTCCAAAACACCCCAAAGTGGCTCAATAATATTTAGATCTAGTGACTGTGCAGGCCATGGGAGATGTTCAACTTCACTTTCATGTTCATCAAACCAATCTTTCACCAGTCCTGCTCTGTGTATTGCTGCATTGTCATCCTGATACACGGCACCTCCTTCAGGATACAATGTTTGAACTAGTGATGGGTCGATGAGGCGTCATGAAGCGTTTCAACACATTGCCAAACTGTATTGATACTGGGCCGATACTGTGTCACTGAACACTGACACCTGCTGGACCTTAAAAATCCCTACAGCCAACCTGGTTGACAGAGTTAACTGACACTGATTTGATGACCAAGTATACACAATACAATTTAAATCATTGTATGTTGCATTGCATTATTTTATATTTTCATTTGAATTAAACATATATTTGATTTTTTTTTTTTTTTAGATACAGTCAATAAATAATGTGAACGAGGATGCTTGTGGACTGGCTTTTATATTTATTTATTTATTAAAACATTTTTGCTACATGACCTTTCAATGCCGCCCAACCGTAAAGGCGTCTGCCCAACCCATCCATCAGTGGTGCGCTCCGATCAGCACCTGCTGCTCACAGAGCGAGACTGTGGTACAACACCATCACACCAGAGTTGCAACATGGTTAAAAATGAACCATTATTAACCGTTACTTTGTTTACAGTTCAACTTGGATTTTATTTACTGCGCAGCATATCTTTGCTGTGCGCAAATGCACACGCGTGCAGCTTAGAGGGAACAGAAACAGTTTGGCGCGTCAGTCAGTTCAAAACAGTTCCTGTATCGGTCACGTAACTTTCCCGTGTCGATACGCGCATCGACACGGGTTTTGCTCTATGAGCTCGACACATGCGCCGACGCATCGGTGTTGCCGGACCCATCACTAGTTTGAACCATTGGATGCACATGGTCCTCCATTCTGGAGGACCATGTGCATCCAATTTGTCCTCTTTTGAACTCTGGTATGTCACCCATAATGTTGTGTGCAGTGCAATATTTTGAGCAAAACTGTGCTCTTACCCTGCTAATTGGACCTTTACACTCTGCTCTTATTGGTTCAATGTGCAATTAATGAAGATTGGCCACCAGGCTGGTCCAATTTGACCATGAAAGCTACCACACTAAAATAAGAGGTGTTTCAGTTTCATTGTCCAACCCCTGTAATAGACAACTGCAGCTCATTCAGCCCTAGCTAAAAACAAACCCTTGGACCACATCAGTCTGGTTCTGAGGTCTTTCCATTGGCTCCCTCACTGTCAGAAGACAGACTTTTGAGTTATGCTGCTGGTCTATAAAGCTCTGATTGTTTTAGGACCAGGATCCATCAGTGGCCTTCTGATCCAACATAAATCCATAAGACCTCTCAGGTCATCTGGATGCAATCTGGACCGGTTCCCATAGTCAGAAGCAGACCTAAAGAAGCTGCATTCAGCTTCTATGCTCCACATGTCTGGAACAAACTCCCAAACTTAGCTAAAACATTTTTATGTAAATCCAGATTAAAGACCCACCTGTTCTTAGGTCTATAGTTAATATTAGCCTGGCGGTCCACCATGCTAATAATACGCTGAGAAATGCAGAGTGGTCACCACGCCGCGGTGCAGGCAGCCTTTGAAAGCACCCATACTTGTTTTGGTCTACAGACAGTGCTAAAGCACAACCTTGTGTCAAAATAATGCTTATTGTTCCTTTAATAAATTGTTTGTTAATCATGTTTGTTTTTTATATGTACTTTTTTAATGTCCTCTGTACCTTGCTTTAAGGTTTTTGTAGAAATTTTCTTGTACATTAGATGTGCTTTAGAAATAAACTTGCCTTGCCTTGCCTCTTGCAGAGGGCTTCAAGATTCTGGGGCTACTGAAAGAGCTCCAGAAAAACCCAGCCGTTGTTCCTGACATGTCCGTGTGTGAGGAGAAAGCCCTCACTGCCAGGGACATGAGCCACAGTGGCCTATTCTGCTCAGGGCAGCAATCAGCGCGTTCTGGAGAACCAGTTGGTCTGCTTTAGGAGTGACTGGCTGATTGACATTAAAGGTCTGTTTTTGCATTTTAGTCAATTTCCATAAATTTAAAATTACTTTGTACAATACATCAGGGGTATTTTTTCCATGTCTAACAGTCATATTCTTCTATTGTTCTGTCTTATAGAAGAGGAGGATGGTCCACCCTCTCTCTCGATGTTCACCTCTGCCATCCCTCCACTTGGCTTTTCCTGCCAGCCTGAAATCCAGTTTCTGCATGACACCAAGACAATTTACCCAGAAGCCAATACTAGTGTTGTTGTCCTGTTGTATCTGTCGCTGCACTCCTCCTACAAGGCTGTTAGAATATACATGATGGAGGGAATTTTGCAAGGTCCGACCTTTGGAGTTTCTTAAATGATCACGAATGTGACTATGAAAGGTTACGCTGTAAGGTGATGACGGGTTTGCATGTTTGTCCAGCTGTTGTTAATGTTTTACTTAATTTTAAGGTAAAACGTGGTTTTACAAGTCTGAAAAGTGTACCAGTGTTTAAAAAATACTGTTCATATGTTTTTTACTAAAAGCCTTTAGCTGGTCCTGAGGATAAAATATCAGAAGACTGTGCCAGATGATTCAGGTTCTGTCATTAAACTTCTGAAATGGTTTTAGATTTTAACAACTTTCAGGAAGTTGACAAATTGTTATCCAAGACCATCATATGTTCTCTTCTAGGTTTGTCTTTATGGCAATAAAGAAAATACTCAAAATTAAAGTTTGATACATAAAAAAATATTAAACTGAACTTATCATGGCCACTAATGACAAAGAAAAAATAAATAAACAGATATTTTTGCCAAAAGGAGGGAGAAGTTTAACACAAGAAGAGGGCCAAAATAAAAATGTGTTTCTTAAAAGAAAGAGAATGAATAAATTTCGTCCCACTTAATGATTGTGTCCCACTTGTTGATTCTTCACGAAAACATGCAGTTTTATATCTTTATGTTTGAAGCCTGAAATTTGGCCAAAGGTTGAAAAGTTCAAGGGGGCTAAATACTTTCAGAAGGTTCTATATGTGAGATCATGTTGGTCCAGACAACTCCTGTAAGACAGCAGCTCCAGATGTAAGGGAGAGGTTGAAACATAAGATATGCAAACTATATAGAATTTCCCATTAGAGTCAATAAAGAAGCTGTTTTATATTACCTAGTCTATCTGATGTGTTTGTGCATAATGTGTACAGTCCTTTGGAGTTCTTATAGAAGAGATGTTGTGAGCGTCTGTCGTCTTGACTTAGTTGGGCATCTAAATTTGCAAAACGGAATCTTTCGCTCAGAGCACAATTAAAATGTGGTAGGCTGTGGTAGAAACGCAAACATCCGAAGGTTAGGTTAGGGATACAGTGACGGTATTCATGCTTCTTCCTTTTTTCTGAACTAAAGTTTACAAGTTCCTCACAGCGGCCTGACTGCAAGGTTTCATCGAACCGCACCCAACAGTTATTTCAGAATCAGAAATACTTTAATAATCTCAGTGGGAAATTATTTTCGTTACACGCTGCAGATATAAAAACAACATAATTATATAAATACAACATTCCCCACAAAAGATATATTATATATATATATATAAATATATATATATATAAATATTTACAGATCTAAAATAAAGTGATAATGGCAATGTGCAAAAGAATGATTAAATGTCAATAATTGTCAAATGTATTCTGCATCAGAATTACAGACGAGCTGCTGTGTGATTACTTTCTGTGGGCAAGCCATGGTGGTACCAAGCCTGTCTGAACTGTTCCAGCCTCCTTTGAATCTCAGGTGGATATACAATATGTAAAGAAAGTCTGTGGATATCATTATCTGGGTTAAGATTCTCTGCGTCCTCCAGACAGTAGAATGTATGGTAGAAATGCTGCAGCACAAGCAAAAATACATCCTGCCAAAGGTGTTCTATGCGCTGATTATGAACTGATTCTCCTGTTATGAAGCCTCTGTGTTCCAGCCCTTGAACTAGATGCATGCATAAAGCAAGCAGCATGTTTTCATCCCCATGGTCTGATCTGACTCTTGATGGTAGTCCATAGTAAGATGTTGCTTTCAAAAACTGACAGAGTACTGTTGTTGCCCTATTGTTTGTACTGCAGCTGAGGTAATCCCACACGGGTATCCTTCGATGGCACCAAGTATCACAAAGCCCCATCTAGAAAGTTGAAACAACACAAAATAAAATTAGTACTTAAAATAAGGATACAACCCCCTACCTGGAGACAATATACGATAATGATCAGAAAACCCATATTAGAAATAAATCAATGGTTTCAACATTTTCTGCTGAAATTATGAATAATTGAATTAGTATATCAGCAAATATTTGAAACACGTTATCACCTAGTGCTAAAAATCAACATTATCAATCTTCAAAAAGACAAAGTTATATATTCATTGCTGGAAAAACACTCAAGGTCACTATATTGTTTCATTTGATAATTTTCTGTAAAAAGCAATTCAGAGCACAATAACTCAATAGAACTTAAAGAGCTACTGATATCTGTCAGGGTTCTCTGTGTTGGCTGCTCTAACTCTACTCCTCAGGTGTGTCTAGTTGGCTGAGGAGGCGTGGTCCACACCTGCAGCTCGTTGCAGGCGGCTTCCTCTGGCTTCTTAAGCAGAGCACTGGCAGATGGAAGACGCCGGAGCCTTAACCAGTCGTGATTTTGGTGCTTGGATGCACTCACCTGTCTTGACGTCTCGTCCGAAGAAACAGACCAGCGGAACCTGTCTGCTCAGATTTTGCTCTGGCGCTCCCCTCATACTTCCTGGAAGTTACCCAGCGAGGCCTGAGATCCCCTTTCCCGGGTTCTGTTGGTTCTGTGCTCACTCTGGTCAATCCATCTGTCAACCGCTGCCGATGAGGTCGCCTCGGATTCCTCGCCAGCTACATCTGCCGCCCTCAGCCACTAGCCACCTATCTCCATCTGAGTAGTCACATAGAGTTCTCCTGACGCTACTTCTTCCCGGTTAGGTCCGCCCAGCCTAATGGTAAGCAGCGCAACTCCTAGCAAGTTTCCTGGCTCCTATTTCAGAAGAACTCACTTGCTCTTTCTTACAGACTCTCCAGCCGTGACGTTCTGACCCAGCCGAGTCACCTGTAGTTCCGTCCATAGACCTGCCTGTTTTCCTTTAATAAAAATCTTAAAACTGTGCATTGCCTCCCGTTCGTATCTGCATGTGGGCTCGTCATCTGAAAACCATGACAATATCAACCTGGAGGGTATCCCAGATAGAAGGCTTAACAAATATGGAAAAGCCTGGTTTCTAGGTTGCTAAATTCTGTTAAAGTGTAACTCTTCCCCAAATCAGCTGTTTGTTGTCAATAAACTCTTAACATGGTTGTTTTATAGTACTATCTACATATCCTGGTCATTATTTTTGAAAAATTATAATGCATATTTGTTGAAATCCGGCTTTTGTGTCCAAAACTCAGTATGGCGCCTTCCTAGGGTCAAACTTCTTGCATTGAATTTCAAATTAACATTAGTTTCTGCACGTGCAACGTAATTCTGAGTGTGACATTAGTCCCCTGGCTGCTCAGGACTATAAAAGCCAGCTCAGTCTTAAAAAACAAAACAAAAAATAGAGCATCTTCTTGTGCCTCCATAGAGAGCACTATTGCACTTTTCAAACTCTCTAGCGACCTTTTTTATCTTCAAAAAACAAATTTACCAACTTTTTATGTGTTGTTGGGGAGTGTATGTGAAAGCAATCAATTGTTCTGCAGTTAGTGTCTTGAGGCGGCCGGGAAGGGGCTGCTGTGAGACTGTGATGTTGGTTCTAGGTTGGACATTGGACATGGGCGATCTGCGGTATCTGCCTGCTGTTTGAGACGATACAGAGAGGGTGATCTGGGGCTGACGTGTCCACATTACAAATGAATCATGATGCACAAAGCTGCCGGTGATCCCGCCTGGGTTACAAAGCAGAAAATATATGTTGATTCTGATATATGATAATATATAACAGGACCAATTCTGTCCACCATTTGACTCTGCAGCGCCAGGTTGTGGCTTCACTGAGTCAGGGCCTTGAGCCAGCAGGTCAAATTGATCAGAGTCTGGCCTGCTTGGCTCCACAAAAACCTTCCTACACCGCCGGGGATGAGGAGGGTGAAAAATCCTCCAACTCAAAAGACCGAAACGTGGCGTAACTACCAGCATAACTCTGCTCACTCTCCATGATTCAGTACAGCAAATCAAGCAGCCTGTCTCACTCTCATATATATATATATATATATATATATATATATATATATAAATATGCCACAAACTGTTGGGGTACGGCATATGGTAAGCCCACCTTGCAACAGTCCGACTCCACCTTCTTGCAGCAGATGTCAGGTTTGTCCTTCCCAACATTTAGCGTACCCTGGCCCGTGTGACAATCACATCTTGAGCACGAAGCAGCACCCTCATCATCTGAAAAATACAAACATGAAAGCATTAATGATTAAAAAATACTCTCACAAGCGGATCCAACTTAAATATCAATTTTCTGTAGAAAAGACAAACCTCATTCCCAGAGTTTGGATACTGGTCCTGCAATGTGCTCACACGCTCTTGCAGCTGATTGTCATCTAAGGCAGACAGTCTTCCTCTTATGTGTAGGTCCACCAGCTTTGATTTGTTGTTCAAAAACGACGAGGAACATCCCATCATTTTTGCCTTTTTTTTGATTGTATGTCCTTGCTTCATAAGGACGTCTATGTGCTCTCTGGTAACAATAGATGGTCTGCCACTCCGCCCTAGGAAAACAAATGTTAAGTATTACATTTTATACAGAAGACAACCCAATCTTTAACAGCAAAAAAATAAAATAGAAATCAATTAATAAAAAAAAAGAAAAGAAATTTTGTTTGTGAGGACTTACCTGAACTAACCCGCCTTATGAAGAAACGACGATCCTCGGTTCGATGGAAATGAGCTATTGCTAGCACTCCAACCTCAGTCAAACTGCTTTACTGTTCATTGTAGGTTTCTGTAGACAATAAATGTTCAATTCTGTGAAGGTTTCTTACACAACTTTCTATTGAACGTCGCTCTCTGTCGCTACACATTCCCTGGCTAAGGGCTCGCTCAGTTTCATGCCCTTTTCTTGCAATTCTGTCAATTACTACCAACGCAAATTGACGGACAGAAAGCGGAATTTACAAAGTTGGATGTCTTACATATTGGTTTCAAAACTTTTGATCATTGATTTTTGATATCTGAAATAAAAACTATGACCGGTAAAAAATGGATTATGGAGATCCAGGATTAGTTTTCAGACATCCAGAAAGTTTATTTTAGATAGGAAGAAAGTTATTTTAGATATCCGAAAGTAAAATCCCACTACACATAAATGGGAAAAGTGATGTAATTTCTACTATAAATAATTATATTTAAAGATATCTAAAGTTTCCACTTTAGATAGCAAGAATTCTGTTGGAGATATCTGAAATACACATTAAGTCAAGACTTTAGCACTGCAAAAACGGAACTAAAAGTGAGTAAAACTTTCTTGAAATCAGTGTATTCTTCCTTGATTTGAGCAGCTAAATAAGACTATTTGCCAATGGAATGAGTATTCTTACCCCTAAAAGAAGGTTATTAGCTATTCTGCACTTGAAATAAGATGATGTAGATGAAATGTTATTATTTTAAGTGCAAAAATCTTATTCCGTATTTGAGATGTCTGGTATACATATTCAGTCAAGCTAATAAATGTTAAAACGGCCTGCCATACCCTGCACAGTACATGGCACTTGGCCGACACCGGACCCAGCGGTAAATGTATGGGGGGAGGGGGGAGAGAGACGCATGCACCTCGACTAACAGCAGCTTAAGCAGCCTATATCCCGCTCTCAAGATAAAAGCATCTACTAAACAGGCAGGGCTGTGGCCACTTTACTCAACACAGTAGCTCTTTAGCACATAGCAAGCTGCTGCGTGGGGGCCATAGGTTCGCCCACTTTGCTTGCCTGTCTGAAAATATTTAGACATCTAACCTCACACCATTACAAACATTCCTCAACGTGAACAAAGTTAGTAAGCGTACAATTTATTGTAAATATCAACAGAATAGGCTAATAACATGACAACAATTATTTTCAACCTGTTTTATCTACTTACCGACAACTTCACCGCTGTTCCCTCTTGCTGGTAAAAAGCTGTCTGGCCTGGGGAGTGCCGAACAAGACTTCTTTGTCAGAAAGACATCGTTGGTGTAGACACTTGTCAATCAAACATGTCTGACCAATAGAGAAGCACCCGCCCACCACGGTACGTTTGTTCCAAAATGATTCAATCGAAAAAATTTGAACTTCAAAACTTTTTGAGCTTCAAAAAAAAAAGTGATTCAAACGAAAAAATCTGAACTTCAAAACTTTTTTCACTTAAAAAAAAATGATTCAATCAAAAAAAAATTGAACTTTAAAACTTTTTTCTCTTCAAAAAAAAAAAGTTATTTAATCAAAAAATGTTGAACTTCAAATTTTTTTTTTCTTCAAAAAAAAAAAAAAACGAAAAAACACATTCTCTTCAATACATTTTTATTGACGGGTAATTTTTTTTTTGCATTTAATTTTTTTTTTTTTTAATTGAAAATATTTTTTTTGATTGAAACAACTTTTTTGGAATTGAATGATTAAGACACAAATGTCCTACCCATGTATACCCCAAACGCAAAAAAGATTACTTCAATCAAAGAAAACATTTTCAATAAAAAAAAGTGTTCAAATGCAATTTTTGGAGTCTCAAATATTTTATTTGCATTCAAAACTATTTTCTATGATTGAAAACGTTTATCTTTTGATTGAAGTGACTTTTTTTTATTGATTCCCTTGTTTGTTTGTTTGAAGCAACTTATTTTTTGATTGAATAATAAAGACACAAATGTCCTACCCATTATATGGTCCAATCAAAAAACAATGCTACTTCAATTAAAAACATTGCTTCAAACAAAAAAAAACTGACTTCTATCAAAGAAAACATTTTCAATCAAAGAAAATCAGTGTTCAAATGTATTTTTTTGAGTCTCAAATATATTTTTGGATTCAAATACTTTTTTTCTTTGATTGAAAAGTTTTTTTTTAATTGAAGTGAATTTTTTTTAATTGAAAATATATTTTTTGATTGAAGCAACCTTTTTTTTGATTGAATAATAAAGACACAAATCTACCTTCATACTTATACAGGGCTTGGTCTCCACTTTGGTCTGGCACAGCTTCCTCAGATGTGGAGTAAACCATGGTTTATTGTTGTTAGATGTCTCAAAGGTCTGCACACATGTACTCACAAAAACTGATGTTATATACTCGAATCTGCGCAGTCAAAGCACACCTATAACATTCCCTTTGACTCATTAGTTCCTTTCCTAACAGTCCTAAACTCAGGCTTAGAGGTTTTCAGTTTTTGCCTGTTAACTGGAATGAGATGATGCTGACAATGATCAGAGAGAAGTAGAGCTGAATGTGTAACAGTTGGTATGTGTCTTTGTGCGTAAAATTGTTCAAATGTGTCAGTATCACTGGTGGGTGTAATATTCTGGTTTCAGTTCTGGTTTCTGTTTATTATTTAGTTAAGTTAAGCTCTTTTCTGTTTAGTCTGTTCGGTCTTGGTTTATTATCATTAGACTTGTCCTGTTTGCTCCCATAATTATTTCCATCTGGTTTTGGTTAATTAGTCCCTCCCATCCACCTTGTCTGTCCGCCTATTTAAACCCCTCTTAGTTTTCTGTTTGTTGCCGGGACTTCACATTCGTTTTGCTGGTAAGAGCCCTCCAGTATCTGGTTTGACCTGTTATTGTTTTTTTGTGCCTGTCCAGTTTTTGATGCCTGAACTATTATCAGCCTGGATACTGTCTGTTCGCCTGTCCAATTCCCTCACCTTCCCTTCAATAAACACCGAAAAAGAATTACTACCGCGTCTGGCTGAACTCTGGGTTCATCTCCACACAATTCATCATAGTGGGACGCTTAAAATCCTGTGATGAGAGATATTGTATTTCCCTCCACTCTGTCATGTTGGGTGCCACAGGGGTTCCACTCTTGGCCCCACCTGTTTTTCCTGTGTGCGCTACCACTCTGAGCCATTAAGACTAAGCACCATTTGTCTTTCCACTATTATGCAGATCTTCAGAGTTATCAGTCTTTGAGACCAGGTAACAGTCACATTCAACACTCCCTCCTTAACTACATATCTAAAATAAAAATGGGTTAAACCAAAATTTCTGTTTTATAAACTGACAAAATTATGCATAGATTGTGTGCGGGAAAAGGCACGCTCTCTGCTTCGCTTCCGCAGATGCAGTGGAGCAAGGGGAGGAAGGCAGAGTCGAATCAGCACAGCCCAAATATCCAGTATCCATCCTATAAAGATAATTTTACTATGGTCAAAAGTCAGCGGTTTTGGGCTTTAAAGTTCTTATCGTCGTTCTTGCCATGGTCGAGGCAAAAACGTTCCCATAATGCCCTACATTTTAACTTCGTAGGTCAAACTTTGGAGCAGGCCAGACAGTATCATCTCTCCTCCGCTTTTGTCACACCCCCATACCTGACCAGGTAGAGCGAAGCTGGGCCTTATTTATTAGTTCAGGCTTATATGGCATCCAGCTGTTTATCCAGGCAGATTATTTTATCCTTAAAAATATTTTTTGCTGTTTTAGCTAGGTTTTTATTTAGGATTTATTTACTGTTTTATTCTTTACCGTTTCTCACAGATTTCGGAGTTAATGTCACACAGTAATGCCAAATAGCGGGTGAGCACTCAACAATGATGGCTGGAGGTGGGGCTGATGCCACCCCCATGAGGTGTTCACCAACCCTTGGGCTGTTGAAAACCAACATAAGTGGAGTAGAGTGGAGCCCGGCGATTCGGAGCCACGCGGGAAAAAATAGGGTAGGACTGGTGTAAAAAGGGCTGAGGATGCTATAAGAATATACTAGAGCTTTCAAATCAACAATCCTCTTCTTCAGGGAAACTCCTTGAGATCCTGTCCTTTGAACATCACAAACAGAATGGAAGACAAGGTGTAGCCCTGGCAGAGTCCAATTCTCACCATAAATAAATTGGACTTTGTACCTGATTAAGAAAAACATCCTTGCTTTGGTGACATAAAGACTGGATACAGCTCATCACCTACAATGCTGTCATCCCACAGTTCTGCATAATCATTCTATAGCTTTTCGTGTTCCATAAATTCATTCAGATGAATATTTTAATGTTGCTGCATCACACTTCTGTTAACTTCCCTCAGCTTCATTGACACATGTAAAAATATGGCTGCCACATGGATTCTCCTTGTGGCAGAATCCCAGATGTTGAGCTGAGATCTATCTGAAAGTTCATCTGTGCTAAATGACTGCACAAATATTTAAAAGTTACGCAGCGAAGTGAAGAACCCTCCTGCTGATAGAAACACCTGAGCAGCTTCATTGATTGCAGCCAGTCAGGATACTCTTAATGAGGGCATAAAGTGGTGTGGCAGCAGAGCTGTGTACTCCCCAGGGGAGCATAAAATTACACAGCGACAAATGGCACGCTGAGATTTTTCATGTATAAATGACAGAAGCATGGTAAGAGACATTTGAACTGCTGTCTACTTGTAAGGCTTTGCATTTTCTTGGCAGTGTTCAGGACTCATGAGTTGCATTCTCTGTGAAGCATCCATGTAAGACAACATTTTGATTTATATATCTAATAATGAACACATGCATGCTTGTATAGACATTATTCAGACTTAGATAGCATACAAACTCTCTCACATGCTAGGCTTAAAACTTTACAAACATACTAATCAAATGGTGCACTAGCACACACTGGCATTCCTTCAGCTACTAGATAAGTGAAGCTTGTAGGGACCTACCCCGGAATACCTGCAGGTATAACTGTAATGAAAAGTGGTTCTGCAAAATATGGAGCCAGAAGGGTTGGATACAAGCTAGAGGTGGTAAACTTGGGTCATTCTTATGATTCTGGGTTCACTGGAGTCAGTTTCCCTGATCTCAGTCTAAGTTTCTGAAAGAACAAGCCTCTCTCTTGCCTTTCTTGTGTTTCTAATCACAAAAAGCAGATCACTTGCAATAAGTTATTTATATATAACTTATATAAATTAAATAGCTTATGTAAGTTATGACCTGGTATGTCATAGCCTGGGCATGAGGACAGCTGGGTCAGCCATGCTCCTCTGTCAGAATGTGTTTTATATGTTACGGTGGGATGGCAGTTTTGGAGTAAAAATGGATATATATTATATTATCAATAAGTCCATTTATCTCAGTTATTCAATTCAAAAAGCAAAACTCATATATTGTCCACAGTTATGATAGGATGTACTGGCAAATTCCCTCTGTCATTCCGTCTATCATTATTCTGGTAAACAGTAGTCTGGGGTTCTTTGATGTGATTTAATTTTTCCATGTATGAAAACATATGATTTTAATCGATCATATCAGAGCAGGTGCTATTTAGTGGTCGAAATACCAAGCTTTACTTCCACCTCCTTCTTTGTGTGCGGCAAAGCGTGAGATGGTGCATTTGATGGACCAAAAAACGTCTTGTATTTAAAAGCTAATTGTCACTAAATGTGGTTTTAATGTTAATTTCATTTAAAATGAATGTTAGTTGTCATTAATTTCACAATGGTAATCACTGAGCCCTTTCATCCCCGTTGCTAAGTAGCCATGAGCTTCCATATTATATGTGTTACTTGTTTTTTCTAAAAAATCAAAACACACACTTCTACATTAATCATTCCCTACACCGGCTTATTGTTTGTATTTAGCCTTCTCGAATGATTCAGACGGTGATCAGAATGAAGGAACTCATTAACACATGTAAATCTGTGTGGAGAGGATTTAATTAGTCATTTAGTCAATCACATTGAACATTACGCCTGTTTTTATCTTTTCTCTCTAATGTGTCTGGTTGTAGCTCTCCTCTGTAGTGCCGACCGCTGACAGATCAAACGTCCTTTAAGACCCATGCATTATGAGATCATTGTTAGTGTAAAACTGACAAATCAATTGACCCAGCAGAACAGCACACCATTTCAAAGGAATGCAAATCCCCTTATGTGACATGCAAAATGGATCTTTGATTTGTACTGTCAGATTTTTTAGCACACTTTGAAAGCCAGACCTAATGTTCCCCCGCTCTCTTCTCAGGCTGGATGGATAAACACAGAGAGCTTCCTCTAATTGGATACCAGTCCGCTTCTGCCTTCAATGCATCTTGGAAATCGAATCCTGTCAGAGCAAAAAGTAATTAAAACTAAAATAAAACATGATGGTCTTCTAAAAGTCATGCCTTTAATGAACAAAAGGACTAATTAATTGTGCTCTGTCAAGAAGTGCACATGCACTGAAATATAGATGAGTTAGTGTGTGTGTGGGGGGGAGGGGGGGCGCACAGTAATAAGCTGTAATGTGCTATAGTACGTTTCAATGAGGCACATAGAGTCCTGACATAGCGCATGCTCCTCTCTTCTGATCTGACTTGGAGAAAGTCCAGTCCAGGCGGAGATGCCAAATTCATAAAAAAAAATGTTTAATGATTTAGGAATTAACTTATTCCGTTGAGAAAACTGCGCAGATCAGTGAGCATTCAGCTACAGTCAACTACAGCAGCAGTTAGGAGGTTCATAACAACCTAATTGAATGCTAAGGGAATAATTTAATAAGCATAAAATGGTTAATTTTGTAATGTGCACAAATTAAATAAAGATTCACCCATAACACACCCAAGATCTAAATTATTCTTAGTGTATCATTACTCTTTGTGCAAATTAGTGTTAATAGTGAGAGTCAGCAAACGCATTTGTCATGTGTTTTGCTGCTTTCCACACAGAAATGGCTAATTAATTGTGATTGCAGGGATAAGTCCCATTGTAATCTATCAGTGATTCAGTTGCTCTTTTTTCCCTCTCTGGCTTTGTGAAGATTTATTTTTTTTGGTTTTAAGAAACACCTGGATTATTTCATGGGGTAATCCAGATGATTTTTTATTCTAGCAAATTATTTTTAAATTAGATTTACAGTTACAGTCAAAAGAAATTTCAAATGGAACAGCATGAAAAAATAAGTTGAACCCATAAAGCACATTTGGCAGGATGACCTTAAAGCAGATACACTGAAGGTGTAAAGGAGTTCGGATCCATTTATTTTTATCGTTGGTTCAAGACTAAAATTAACTCATTTTTACTAACCTTCTGCTGCTGGACAGATGCCCTGATGTCTGGTTCCAGAATATAGGAGTTTATGTCTGACTACATAACTTCAAGTTGCCCTCCTTTACCCTGGGGCCCGTTCTTCGTACGTCGCTAACTCAGTTAGCTGGATTCGATTGTTGACGAATTGGCATGATCTTGGATGGTTTGGTTCTTCGAAAGTCATCCTGGACTTGCCGTCATAGAAACATGTGCACAAACTTGAGCCTGCTTGCGAGCAGGCTTATTTCATGTAAACAGGAATAGATCGCGGCTTATAAGCAGAGGAGATAGGGAAGTCTGTCATAGCCATGTCTTGTCCGTTTTTACGACAGCAACCTGTTGCGGAAGGTGCAAGAATAATTTGCAGAGCTTTTCGAATTAATCACGTATTGGACAATAGACAGGATCCTTTAGCGCAGTGCGACAGTATAATTGTAGAGATTTTTCTTGGTGGCTGTTATAAACAGACAAACACATAATTTAACAGTGGCTTTTAAAGAGGAAAAAGTGGTGTTAGAGCCATAAATAGAAAATATTTAAGGTATTTGTAGGATGGTTTGCTTTTTATTTTTATCATATTCAGTAGGAAGATTTGTTCAGGCCATTTTATTGTGAAGTTTAGTTTTACTTTGAAAGGCTTGCTTCCTGTCGAGCTATTGTATTAGAAAAAAAATATGGATGGATTATCTAGACATGGAGCAATACAGTTTTACCGTGTAAACTGTGTATGACTTGGAAAGGGAAGAACTTCATTTTTTATTGATAAAGATTTTTTTGTTAAAATTCCCAGCTTGCACGCGTCCTTTACTTCCAGTGTCTAAGGAATGACACCGAAATGCGGTACCGCGCACGTGACGTCACCGTCTCAAGAGCAACGCCCCTTTTGCCGCTTAGGTAGGGCATACAGGAGAGAACGCATACAGGAGAGAACGCACGGATAACAGATATGACCGACTTTACAGCCGTTAAACTTTCCCAAGACGATGTCCCAGGCACACGGATTACTGGTCGAACTGTGGAAGAACACACCAACCTTCAGCTCAAACGATGGCTCGAGGTTCGAGGGTTTAAAAAGACTGGAAAACTGGCCGAGTTGATGAACGGTAAGCTTTGTTTTTTTTTTCCTGCGCGGCGATCATGGCAGCGTCGGCCGTTTTTTTTTGTTGTTGTTTGCAATCACCGTCCAGGAATGGGTATATGTTTAATGTTTGTCTCATTTGAAATGTTTTTGAGTAAGCTATCCTGGTAGCAGGCTATCATGTTAGCGCCTGCTACCATGATAGCCTATATGCTGTCATGGTAGCAGGCGCTACTTTATTAACATGTCGGCCACCAAAATACTCTTACCTTGACTTGATGTCGCTGGAATTGGGTCAGGATGTTCTTCGGTTGGGCCCTTTCCTCCGACAAAATGCTTGCTACATATGTACTTGAATTTGGTAACTTTTTCCGGGTTGAACTGTTGTGTAGGCCGACCGCCCCGGTGTTCCAAGCGTACACATTTCTCCTTGGCAGTCTTGAAGAAAACATCCTTCATATACGGCCGATCAGCGTTCCTCGAGTCGCTGTTGCACGTTCCATAGCAACAATGTTTAAAAACCATGGTCTTAGATTTGGAAAAAGCATTTGTTTACCGAGTAAAACCAAGGGTAACGCACGTCTCTTTTACAGCGACACAGCGGCGGACTATGCAAGCATGCCCTACTGCGTACCACGTGATGTGACGTCATCGTGACGTTGTGTTTCTAAAAATAGCTCGCGCGCGGTACCGCATTAGGATCTCTTGACATAACAAGTGCCTTTTTAAAATACAGTATAATAATTAAAGGCTACCATTTTGTAGAATATTCTTGTATTTCACTTTTACTTGTCACCATGTTCTAGTGGGTCCTGTGGAGGCTCTGATATGAAAGAACAAAGTAAATATGAAATTATTAAAATGCAAAAATTCATACTTGGAAAGTGATAGAAACATCTACCATGGACAGTATTTACGCATTAATTTGTCTGCTGCTTTTTGCCAGCCCTCTCTCCTGGCTTTAGCAGTCTCTGAGGGGTTCCCTGTCGTTTTAATTAATAACTCAAATTCAGCATAACCTCCATTAAAAGCTCTTGCTCTGCTTGGGAGAAAAACTGTGGGCGTTCTTTGGCCATGCTGAACAGCCAATAGCAGCTTTACTGATCATTGTTTCTACTATTGATACATGTCCCCTTTAACAAACGCATGAACGCGCAGTTATCTCAGATAACTCAATCCAGCCATACTAATAATAAACAACAGGTGTGTTGGAAGAACCCAATTGTGGGGGCGGGGGGCTTATGTTGTGTGAGCCTCTCTTCAGACGGCTCCCTTCACCCCCTCTCACATTTAGACATTGAGGGTTCTGGGTAGTTGCTTGGAGGGGGGGCGCTGGCACCGGCTTCCTTCTGGAGGGGGGGTGGGCTGTGCCGTGCACCCCCTTCTGTGCTCCCAGTTTTAAACACATCTGAGATCAACATGCAACAACACAACATCTGAGCGGGCGTAGGGAGGATCGGGGGTCTTTTGCACACCCCCGATCTCCGATCGCGTCTGGGGCCTGGAGGAGGTGTGGGCCACTGGGTCCGGGGTCTTGGCGGGTGGCTGCTGCGGGTAGCCAGCGGCTTGCCGGGTCTGGGACTGACGCCTCTGCTCTCCCCAGGAAGGGATGGGGGGCAGGGGTGGCTAGGGTAAGGTCGGGGTAGGAGGGGGTTTATTAGGTATATAGTGGGTGAGGGGGGGTTCTGGTCGGGTGGCCCGTATGGGTCGTGTTGGCCCCCCCTCTTTGGGGGGCCTGATCCGGGGGGCGTCTGGTCCGGGGGCGGGGCCGGGGGTCGGGCAAAGGCAGTCGTATGGTTGAATTGTGGTGACCCCCCCCCCACTTGGGATTTTTGGATGTGAATATTATGTGGGAATGTGTGTACAGCGTCCTTTTTTTGTGTCTGTGTGTGGTGAGTGGGGCACTAGGGAGGGATGGTGTGAATGAGATTTATTTTTTTTTTTTTCTCCAGGTTCGGGTCCGGTCCGCTCCCTCTCCCAAGAACATCTCAAGTCTCTGATAGGTGCGGAGCCCATCCCCCCACATCTTGCCCTCCTCCGCTGCATTGGCGGGCGCCTTGGCCCTCTGGCGCATTGACGGTCCTCGGGTTTGGGGCGGGTTCCCGGGTGGGTGCCAGCCCATTCCCGGGGGCGGCTTTGCGGGGCCTGGCCCCCCAGGGGGGCGGCCAGGGCCCCTGCCGCGAGGGCGGGGCGCCCCTGGGGCCTCTGGCCCCCAGGGCCTATGGCCAGGACCACTTCAGCGCGGCTGGCTTCCGGCGGAGCACACGGGCTCGTCCCCGCGGCTCTTGGGGGCGTCAGCATTGCAGTGGCTGGGGGATTTCCTCGGGGTCGTCTCTCCTCTTTCCTTGGAGGGGGTTGCAGATTTCCTGTGATGGCCCCTCTTGGGCGCACTGCTTTGGGGGCCCCTTTGGGAGTCCGGGGTTATGGGTCCCCTGACTCCTGCCTCTGCTCGGGGAAGGCGGGTCTTTGGTTCTCCACAACCACTATCAAGCTATTTCCTTCTGGATAATTTTCACCTTAACTAGTGCACTCTCACAAACTCCCACGGGTGCTGGGTCCCAGGTATTAAATGTTCAGTTATATACAGAAAGCCTATAATTTATTTATTTATTTTCTTTCACTTTCTTTTTTAAGGTATCACATTACACATGTCAGCTTAAATAATACTACATATGATTTAGCAATGGTATCAAGGTGTTACTCGATTGTATCTGTTGCTTTATGTCTGTTGGTTGTGCTGTTCTTTTTATGCTCTTTCCAGGTGATGGAGCAGACAGAGGACGTTTTATCATTCTCTTCCTTTTATCTCTTCTTTCTTTCACCTCTTCTCTTCTTCTTTTTTTTCTCTTCTTGTTCTTCCTTTACTGTCCCACTTTCCCATTGTAGTGTCCATATAATTTGAAATTCTCCCTGCAGGAATCACAATAAAGCTATTTACATGCACAAATCAAGCGGAGCATTATGGCGAAAGCTGTTTGCTCCACTTGTGAAAGCAAAATCTGTCGAGCTCTATTTGGCATTAAGACATCAATTCTTATTGCCACATTGCTAGACAGGAAACTGGGATAAAAAAAAAGGAAGATCCCAATTAGCCGGATCATGATTAGCCGGATGAAATCATCTTGGATGTGTCATTTGATCTTGATGTTTTAAGCAACGTACGAGAACGGGCCCCTGGTTACTTATCAGTCTCTGTTGAACAACAGTTCTGCAAAACTCTTTGTAACTTGCAGACAATCTTCCATCTGGTGTCTGACTGGTATTATAAAGTGAAATGAAAATTGAGTAAGTAGAGAGGCACAACAAAAACTCACATATGGCTGGCCATGTTATGTGCCAGTTATTTATCATCAAGGCAGGTCTATATCAAACCTAACAAATCCTAATTTCAAAAATTGTCAGTAACAATGAGAGAAATTTCATAATATACCTTTCTGATTTAGATCTTGTCAAGAATTTGGTGTATGATCCATAGCAGGTTCTGTGATAGGAGACCTCAAGAGCTACATAGTCCTTATCTCTTATGTGTACAAGCACACTCTCATCCTTCTTTGCTTCTGCTGCTTTTCGCAACAATCCTAGAAATATTAGGGCTGGGCAACGATTAAAAATACGATTAATCGCCCTGATTAATCGCGATTAATCGCGATTAATCGCGATTAATCGCGATTAATCGCATTGTATTTACAAACTCCAAGAATGAATTCAAAAGTAGTGTAAAGAGCACTTTTATTTTAATGTTCTGCTGCCATATGAACAAAAGTGTTGTAACATTTGTAGCACTTATCAGTAACACATATTTAGTGTAAAGCTCAACTTAAACATGTAAAACAAAAAATAGCAATAATAATAAATTAAAGCTTATTGCCACTGACAGGGAATTCTCTTTATGGGGAAAAAATCTACCAAAAACAGGCAATTTCTGAGGTAACAGCAGGGAGCAGCATTACCATTTTATGTTCAATACCAAAGTTTAACTTGGCAGTGGTTACAACTAACTTGTTTCTGTCATATTCCATGCTGGAAGAACTTTAAACTGAAATGCTTGCTAGCTCGATATGCTAGCAAGATATGCGTTTATTTGATGTTAACACGCGGTTTTTTGTTGTTGCTTTCTCGCGTGCATATAGTGAATGGCAGGAAAAACAGGCAAAAACACATGGATGCTTTGAAACGAGAAGCGACTTCACCGATGGCGTCGATGCAGACCCCCCCGCTCCGCTCCGCACAAAACTTGTTCCGTTCGCCAACTCACCGCCTCGCCTAAGCAAATAGCGTACCGCGAGCGAGCTATTTTTAGAAACGTAACATCACATCACGTGGTACGCAGTAGGGCAAGCTTGCATAGTCCGTCGCTGTTTCGCTGTAAAAGAGACGTGCGTTACCCTTGGTTTTACTCGGTAAATGACTGCTTTTTCCAAATCTAAGACCATGGTTTTTAAACATTGTTGCTATGGAACGGGCAACAGCGACTCGAGGTACGCTGATCGGCCGCATATGAAGGATGTTTTCTTCAAGACTGCCAAGGAGAAATGTGTGCGCTGGGTACACCGGTGTGGTCAGCCTACACAACAGTTCAACCCGGAAAAAGTTACCAAATTCAAGTACATATGTAGCAAGCATTTTGTTGGAGGAAAGGGCCCAACCGAAGAACATCCTGACCCAATTCCAGCGACATCAAGTAGTGAACAGGTAAGAGTATTTTGGTGGCCGACATGTTAATATTGAAGCGCCTGCTACCATGATAGCATATAGGCTATATTGGTAGCAGGTGCTAACATGATACCCTGCTACCAGGATAGCTTACTCAAAAACATTTCAAATAAGACAAACATTAAACATATACCGATCCCTGGATGGACGCCATGATCGCTGCGCAGGAAAAAAAAAACAAAGCTTACCGTTCGATCAAGTCGGCCCGTTTTCCGGTTTTTTAAGCCCTCGACACTCAAGCCATCGTTTGAGCTGAAGGTTGGTGTGTTCTTCGACAGTGCGGCCAGTAATCCGTGCGCCTGGGACATCGTCTTGGGAAAGTTTAACGGCTATAAAGTCGGTCATATCGCTGTTTCTGTTGCGCGTGTAATAGCTAGTCTATCCCAAATAAACGTATGTGTTTACTACGAGCACCTCCATGTTGTTTGCTGACGTCACGACCTACTTAACTGTAACCTGATTGGCTGAGCAGCGGCCGGTCGCAACCTAAATATTGTGAAATTTTCTCGTCTTGAGAAGACGCAGTCACAATAAGGATGCCAGGAGGACTGACTTTATTCACACGTTCAACAAACACAGTACAAGTCCTAACTCTCGTATACCTGGCTCCCTCTTAAAGGTATTTCTATTCTCTGGGTCACTCCTAACCTTATAAAGAAGATGATCAGTTCCTTGGTCGCAACAACAAGTTAAACCAGGCTCTGTTGTCTCCTTCTTGCCTTAATACACCTCTAGCTTCTAACTCCGGTTTCCAATGTTGATGAAATAGTGTCCAGTTTACATCCACAGAGTTCAGTTATCCTTATGTTCCAAACACCAAAACACCCAGAACATATCAGAACATTCTAAACCCTTACAATCCCCCCCTTTTCACTAAAAGTGAAAAAAAACAAAAGAAAATCTTGACACACTGTAATACGTATACTGAAAATGGTGGGTCTGAAAATGGAATTACGTAATTATGAATTAATACATAATAAGGCCAAACTGCTTATGATGAGCAGCAAATGACAAGTAAGTTAAATAATACACTTCAAACAGGTGCAGAATGAAATGAATAACAAAATGAACTCCGGACACACAAAGATGCTAAACATTCATTGTTTCCAATTAGATATGTGTTCGAAAGACCCTTATCTGGCGTTTATTTATGCATTCCTTCAGTGAAAAAACTACAGCATGAACCCCTGTCCTCACGGGCGCCCGCCAGCTGGCCAGATGACGGACCGGCATCAATTGGAAATCAGCCCTGGTAATCACAATGAAATCCAACAGACATCATTCTGGGAATATGAGAAAAAACATAATTGATGTAACACAAACTGTGACTAAATAAAGACACGTGCATAAATATGTAAATCTAACTAATAATAAATCTACTTTCTAATAATAATCTACTTGCTAATAATAGTTCAAGAATGTTAATACTGGATGTTATGATGGTTAAACTAACCGGCCGCCTGTGCTAATTCTATCAAACACATTAAACAAAAATTTAACTTAAACAGGGTTAGTGAGGTTAATAATCACAGTCTGTTCACTCGATTACTTGGCCAAACAGAACACATGGCCAAAAGGACACATGTCCAAGAAGAGTCCATCCCGGTCCCGGGGCTCATTTGGCATCAGGCATGAACTCTGTAGTATACGTATGTCCATGAACATGTCCATGCGGCCGGTTTCAGGTGGCTGCCTACTGATGTCATCCATCTATATACGGTCCCCAGAATCCACCTTTTCAAAATAGGCACAACACAACACACAAACAAGAAGATCACAATTAGAGCTATTACCAAAATCAGTCCTGTTTTAACAGCTAGAACTCCCCATTCACCTAAAATTTCTTCCAAACTTTTCCACGACCAGTTGTTTTTGCCGGCATTCTCTCTTACTTCTTCTTTGAGTTTCATGAGTTTAGCCATTACAGCCCTAAATGTATCTGTTGCTGCTGTATTCATAGGAATATATGTATAGCACTGATTACCAAACATATGACTGTCATGTTTGCCTTGAGATGTCGGGCCCACATGCAGAAACACACTCGGTAACGACAGGTAAGTTTTAAAAGGTTTATTGTTTACACAGGCGAGAATGCTAGGCGGCGAAGCTAATCTGCGGGCTGGAAGATACTCGGGCAGGAACTCGGGCGGCGGGGACCAGGTCGATCTAGAGGTAAGGGGAGAACGTTAATTCTGGGAAGGGAAAGCCCCAAGGAAAGTATTCAGGGGAACGTAAGCTTACCACGAGGTGCAAGAAACCCGACCGGGGAGGACGGCAGTGTGGACTCAGCTGAATGTTGGTCGAAGGTGTCCGGGCGGCTGAGAGCGGGGCGAGAGGTCCGAGCAGCACCGGAGGATTCAGGACAGCGGATGGAACCTGGGAGTCGTCGGGAGTGCGTCTCGTCCGAGAAGCAAGGCTCCACTCAAGATGAACGGGGAAATCCCAAGGGGCGACACGAGAAGGACTGAGGAGCTCGAAGGAGGACGAAGGAGCACGAGGAGGTACCACAACGGTAACACTCAGGCATCCACCCGCTGTCTGAGTGCAGATCTTATAGTGCAGCTCCGGTGCTGCTGACGAGTTGCAGGTGCGCCTACTCCGCCCACCAGCCAACCGCAAACACCTGTGGATGAAGAAAAGAAGGCAACAGGCTGCATGGCCCTGCCAGCTGAGTCCTGACAATGACAAACTACCCCCTTGCTCGCTAAAATCCATTCTAAGGCTTGTCTATTTTGCATTACCATTCTACTCGTTTCATGCAATTGATCCCCCAGCATCATGAATCCCTCAACTGTAAAATTTATCATCCTTTGTTGATTATAGTAAACATAATTTATTCATTCAACATTTTTGTTAACTGTAATCTATGGTAAAATAGACTCAAAACCTGCTTTAATTTCATGTTGTGCTTTATATTCATCAGGAATACCTCTTGGCTGACCTATGAGATTTAAATTCGTTTAATTCGTAATCGCCTAGACTTCGACGAGACCTAGTTTTACCAATTTCCTTTTCAGCCAATTCTTTTACACCCTCATACACTAAAGTTATTGGTATTCTCATTCTTACTAATGCACAGAGTCCTACCCACTGTGGTAGGACTCTGTGGTAAGGTGGTAAGGTGTTCATTAACATGTCGTCACCACATATCCAATGACTGTCTGCTACTGGGTACGTTTGATCTCCTAAAAAGAAAAGTTTGGGAACGGTCGTAGTTATATTTTGACAATCCTCCTCTAAAAACTTTGGGTTTTCAAACCACACAGGCTTGTTAAACAACACTGGTGTTACATTGGCATGTTTAAACCTAGACAACACCCATGTTACATTACATTTTACAGTGGTGTTGCCCACATTAACTCCTTAGTTTTCTTCAAAACCTCCATTTACAAAACATTCATACTCTGAGTCATAATCTACATCATAATCGGTAGGTGGAACATTATCTGTTGTGCTGATATTAAATTCTGCACACAATGATTTTAATTTATACCCTTTCCATTTTTCCAAATATTGATAAGAATTTCTTGAACTATATAAGAGTCTGCAACTCAGACCGCACATGGGTAACTTAAAAAATTACACTGCGTCTTTTCTGGAAGTGAACTCACCGTTCCTACATTTCTCTCGTTGTACAGCTGCACATTCCCTTGATGTGTATTTTTCGGGAATGACCATAGGGACTGCTCCCGGAGCAACAGTACAGATTAAGCAATAATTTTTGGTTAACTCTCTTGCTGTATACCATATACTGTCTGCGGTTTATTCGACTTATAACGGATGATGGAGGTTCAGTTACAACATTCTTAGGTCGAATCACAGTAGGTTTAGCGTTTTCCAAATTTCTAACAATCTCTGTAGGTTGTACTCCCTGCTTATTTGGATTTACCTTTGTAATTTTATCAGTATTTGTCAAAATTTGTTTTGTGCTACTTAAAATTTTTGATGCTGATGTAACCGTTAATGTCCTTTCTGTTAGAACTACCGATTTATTGAGTCCTGATTTGGTAACTAATGTGGGTAAAGTCACATGTCCACTGGGAACAGTAATTTTTTCACTTCTACTGTAGTTCTAGTAACCGTTATTGTTGGAGAAAAACAATTTACTTCTTCTGGTAACGACTCTTTACGAGGTAAGTTCCATAATAAAGTTAAGTCTACTTTCCCACTAGAGGTAATGTCTTCGAATTTGAACTGGTATGTTTTATCAATCCAGAAGGCTATTACATCTGCTTTAATAATCAAACCGCAATCTGCATTTCAAACGGTCATTTTACAATTAATGTTTTCTTGATTTTGTACTGACAATTGATGGCTTACATTGGTATATAAAATACACATCCTTCGTCTGTCACCACATTGCAGTAATCTAGAAATAATCACGTTCCTTTCAACCAAATCATATTTATCACTGTTTGGCTCCACATGTATTTTAATTCGATCATTAAACATTTGAGCTTTAGCGGTTACTTCCTTGTTTCCTACCCGTTCTAGATCGTCATCTCCTGAGCCTTTATTTGCCTTTCATACTCGTAATTGTCCTCAGGATCCCAGTGGGATTATATTTTTGTTTCTACATCAAAACCGTCGTCTTTAATATGTAGAAAAACTGAACACTGGTCTGCCCCATAAACTTTATATTCCTGTTTGACATTTTTCCCACATAATTTCCTGGTATTGTAGTAATTTTTACCTCAAACTCTGTATCTAATCCTATATAAGTTTCTGTGTCGGTTACCGCTGCTTTCCATTTGAATTCAGCATGGGTCTCTCTTTTCTTCCGCATCCTTTTTGATTTTACTCTTAATTGTTTTTCAACACCTGAATTAGTCACTAGTTTTATTTCAGCTGGCAAAAACACTGGTGTGTACTTCTGTGAGTTTACTGACGTTGTGTTGTACTTATCTTGTTCTAAGAAGGTGGATTTCCCTTTATGGACACCAGTCCCACAATTCACGGGTAGATGTTGATCGTCTTGACCCACACTACTAATGGCTCTCTCCACTCGTGGCTGGACAGGGGTTGACTGGGGCTGTGGTGCTGGCTGCAGGCTGTGAGAGTTCATCTCCGCTCTCGCTGTTGTCAAGTCCACCACTGCCAACAGCCACAGGTGAAATGTCATTAATACCAGTCTCACCGCTGCAACCTGTCTGTTCACACACTTTTCTAACTTCTGGCTTCACAGTGTCTCTGGTGTGAACTTTAGTGCAATGAGTCAAATGGTACCACATATCACTCCCCTCTACTTGAACAGCCGTTGGAGTCGCTCTTTTGACCTCAAAGGGTCCATCCCATCTTGACCCGTTCCATTTTTGTCGGAACACCTTCACGTACACTAAGTCACCTGGTTCCACTGGTTTCTTTACCACCGACTCAGGACAGGAACCTCTGGCTTTTTCCTGCGGATAGACAGCTTTATGGATAGCAGTAAGTTGATCTATATATGCTTTCAACTCTGTTTGCAGCTGTTCAAGTGGTGGGCCTTTGAATGGAAGCCTCCATTCCGGCACTGGCATTGGTCTGCCTGTTAGCATTTCATGCAGGGTTAGATGTGTGCTTCTTTGCAATTGCATGTGATAGCTCATTAGTGCAAGCAGCAAAGCATCAACCCAGTTCAGCTTAGTAGAAGCACAGATTTTATTCAGCTTAGCTTTCAAAGTTCCATTAATCCTCTCCACCGTCCCCTGACTGTGAAGGTGGTAGACTGCACCAAGTCGTTGTTTAATCTTTAGTTTTAACAAAACTCCTTTTAACACCTTTTGTATGGACGCTGAACCATTATCGGAACTGATTTCCGACGGAATTCCAAATCTCGGAATCACCTCTCTTGTCAGAAATGTAATCACTGTGTCGGCTCCCAACGTTTTTGATGGAACGGCTTTAACCCATCTGCTGAACCAATCAATGACCACTAACATGTACCTTTTGCCTTGTACCGGCTTTATCATGTCAACATAGTCTATCACAAGATGTTTAAAGGAGAAGTCCGGTCAAAATCAGAAATAAAACTGCTGAAAGTACTTTAAGCAGAAGACTGATGGTGGCAGAGTTCATATTAGCTGGAAATCTGCCATTTTCCTGAATTTCCTGCAACATTCTGTGGAACGTTGGTGCCAAAATATTCCAGAACTCTTTATAAAACTCAGTAGGGAATCCATCTGGACCTGGAGCCTTTTTATTGGACATGCTTGTTAGAGCTTCCTGAACTTCAATTGTTGTTAGCGGTGAGTCCAGTGTCGTTTTTTGGTGTAGTGTAATTACACTACAGGTGGTGAAGAAAATTGGTGAAGTGTAATTTTATCCAGAAATTGCTTGATGTCATTATCAGATGGATTTATCTGTGATGTGTATAAAGATTTGTAGAAATCTCGGAAGGTGTTGTTTATACCTTCCGGATCACTTAATGTATTACCAGTTGAGTCTGTAACTGCATATATAGTCGTTTTCTCTTTATTTATTTTTAGCTGGTTAGCTAGGAAGCTTCCTGACTTATTGCCATGTTCAAAATTTTCTATTAGAAGTTTTTGTATTAGAAATGTATTTTGCTTTTCAATATAATGGTTTAATTCTAATTTTACTTTACGGATTTTACCCAACTTTCCCTCTTCTTGAGAAGTTTCTTGTAACTTAAGTTTTTCTTCTAATTCCTGAATCTTTTTGTTTTCTATCTTCTTTTTATGAGATGAGAATGAAATTATTTTACCTCTCATCACTGCTTTCCCTGCTTCCCATAGTATAGAATCCAATGATGTGCCTGGCAAATCATTGGATTCGTAGTATGAAGCCCACTCTTCTTTGAAAAATGTAATAAATTCTTCATCTATAAGCAGCGATGCATTAAATCTCCAGCTCTTGTTTTGTGGGGTTATATTTTTATTTATTAGGGTTAAAGTTAGAACAGTCTAAACTTGTGTTGTGTGCTTTTCGTTCTAGGATAAAAGGGGTTATCTTTAATAACCCTAACAGGAAGAACGAGGGTTCATCAACATTTGGACCATATATACTGACAATACATAACTTCTGGTTATGAATAGATATTTTAATTATTATGAATCTAACTTCAGGATCTATAATTTTGTCTAATATTTTAAAACTAACGTTTTTGTGGGTTAAAATTGCTACTCCTCTCTGTCTAGAGTTATAGCAGGCAGCAAACACATTAGGGAACTCAGGTGAGTTAAGATCACTTGCAGTTGTAGCTGATTTATGGGTTTTTTGCAATAAGACAAAATCAGCCTTTAATCTTGTAAACTGGTTAAAGATCTTTAACTTTTTCTCTCTGGTGCCAGCTCCATGCACATTCCAAGTGAAAAGTTGAAAAGTGCGTGTCCTCGGAAAAATAGTTATACATAGACCCAGGTATCATTATCTGACGTGCTTGTGATTGTCTGGTCAACAGGAAAGAAGCAGACGAATAATATAAAGAAAGACAGAGAATTAAGAGAGTGCGAAGAGTCAGAAAAGATGAAAGAGGAAGAACCACAGCCCATGCCTCGCGTACCCAACCGTGACTAACAACCATACCATGCCGACGTGCTCTTGATCTGTGCATTTATGTCATTTATCACCGTGTTCCGATCTATGCACTTTTTTTCATGTGTGACATGCTTTAAATCCACCTGTTGTGCATCTAATAAAGCTAAGCTTATCCCTGAACAACTGACCATTAGTATAAAGTTTGTCAACTGCTACGGTAGCTCTGACGCCTTCGATAATGTATTTTAACCTGATTGGAAATAACACTCGCCTACGATCTAGGATTTCCATAGGAAACTGGTCATTAACGCTGAAATTCGTTCCTCTCAGCTCTCTGCCCTGACTTTTAACATACACTTTTTGTTTATAATGGTCAAATTTAGCTACAATCGGGCGAGGACGGATTTTATGGGGTTTCTTACCTCCAAGCCGGTGAACGCGATGGAAGGTGATGTTTTTTTACCTGATCTGCCGGGATTTTCAGCTTCTGCTGGATTAAACTCACGGATCGGGATCTTCCTCCTGCTGCTCTGGAATGCCTGCAAAGACGAGGTTATCTCTCATACTTCGCGACTGTATGTCTAGAATGGATTCTTTCATCTTATTATTTTCGCCGGACAGCTGGATCATCCCCTCGGTGAGCTCTGTAAATTTCCCCCTCAGCGCCTCGTTCTCCGTGGCAATAGAAGCTAGCTGGGCTTGGCCAAATTCCACCAATTCCCTGAGGGCCTGAAACTCTTTATGGAGTACCACTACCAAAGCGAGGCGAGCATCCAGACTGGTGAGCTTCTTGTCGATGGATTCCAGGACGTCGCTGTAGCTCTTGTCGGGAGAAAGAGTAGAAGTTGACGCGCCGGTAGAGCTAGACCGGGTTCGTTTGAGTGAAGGTGTGTTTGTGGCTGCGGGATTTTTAGATTTTCCCATTACAATGTTATCAAAACACTCGTCCAGGTAGCTCTCCAGGCTCGTCAAGGTCTCTTCGTCCAGTTTGTTCCCTCGTGAAAGATCTCAGCCGCTCATCTCCTCAGCCGTTTCATCTGCCCTGCTCTCACCGTCTCCTTGGCTCGTCGAAAGCTGTGAATCAGGGAGCTTTATTTTTGTTCAGTCACTGCCAGAGACTCTGCTTCAGCTCTGTTCCAGCTCACCCACGGCCAGAGACTCCATTCTAGCCCAGCCTCAGCCAGAGACTCTGTTCCAGCTAAGTCACGGCCAGAGACTCCGCTCCAACTCAGCCCGCAGTCTTGGGTGGCCAGTTCTGGTGTTCCGCTGTGGTCTCTGTCTTCGGCTCCTGTGCTCTGTCCTGGCTTCAAGTTCTCAGCTGCTGGGTTCCGTCCTGATTTCAAGTTCTCGGCTGCTGGGTTTTATCCTGGTCTCAAGTTCTCAACTCCTGGTGAGCCGTCCATGTCTTAAGTTCTCGACTCCTGGGTTCCGTCCTGGTCTCAAGTTCTCGGCTCTGGTGTTCTGTCCTGGTCACAAGTTCTCGGCTCTGGTGTTCCATCCTGGTCACAAGTTCTTGGCTCTGGTGTTCCGTCCTGGTCTCAAGTTCTCGGCTCTGGTGTTACGTCCTGGTCTCAAGTTCTCGGCTCTAGGGTTCCGTCCTGGTCTCAAGTTCTTGGCTCTGGTGTTTCGTCCTGGTTTCAAGTTCTGAACTCCTGGTGAGCCGTCCTGGTCTCAAGTTCTTGACTCCTGGGTTCCGTCCTGGTCTCAAGTTCTCGGCTCTGGTGTTTCGTCCTGGTCTCAAGTGTTCCGTCCTAGTCTCAAGTCATCAGCTCCAGTGTTCCTTCCTGATCACTCTCTCCACTCTACTCCTGCCGGCCAGCTTCTGCACCCTACATCTCCGTCTGGTAAAAGACTCTGGTTCCTCTCGTCATCCATCATCCACATTGTTCAATAAACTCTCTTTAAAGAACCAGCTCTGTGTGTGCGTGCTGTGTCCGGGTTCATCCCAGAAAAATACCATGACTCTGGAGAGGGGGCATCTCCTTGGCCAAGGGGAAGTTGTGAGTCCTCAGGCTGGAAAGACCCCGGTGAGGGTGGAAGATTCACAAACTGTGAATCCTCATCCTGGGTCTCTGGTTGAGATGGGTAGGCAGGAAGCTTGGCATTCTTTTTCCATAAAACGAAGTACTCTGGACCACGCTTCACGCCCTGGTAGGGCCAGTCGGCGCAGTGCTGTGAGGAGACTCTTTCTCCCGCTGTCGCTTTGGGAAGAAACAGGAGTTGTTGAGAATGCGGGTAAAGGAGGGTGGTAAAAGCCCGGGAAGAATTTGTCGCTGTCTGAGGAGCCATGCTACGGTGATGTTGAAACGGTTGAAGGAGACGATGGTGGAGTGGGAGAGCTATCCACCCCGCAGAACATCATACTGTTGCCTGTGTCCTTCTTCATGGTTTCAGATGTTAGAAGTCTGATCAGTGAAGTTGCATGAAGTCCCGATCAACCTGCCTGGTTGTTTTTTATACTCAGAAGGGCATGGTCAATGTTGACGGGATAGTATTGGCTGTTGTGAGGGGTGGGTCTAAAAAGAGAGAGTTTTTTTTGACTGCCAAAATGTCTTTCCAGTTGCGGCAGTCACGAAACAGCGTTGAAATCCAGTTGAAATCCGGTCCATTGTTAGCCACGGAATGGCTAACAATGTCCTGAACACACTGCACGAAAATAACCGACCATGTTTTATCTTGAGCTTTTCTGAGACTTGCACGAAAAGACCATCGACCTGTAACCCCCGTCTTTCACTGCTAAGTAGCTGAGAAAATCCTATTTCTTGAATCTATGTCAGTTTCGTTCAGGAGAGGCTGTTCCTGCTTGTTGCGCATAGTGGCGGGTGAATCCAAGATTCCATCCTCGGTTCCTTGAGCACGCCCAAGGAGTGTACAGGTTGCAGCTTGTCAGTTTCATCGTCAAGCTGATAGAGAAACATATCGCCGGTTTCATACTTTAACAAGTACCCCCCTTTTCCAAGAGCTCAATATTGTTCCAAAGACCAACCTTCCTGCAGAGCCTATTCAGTAAATGCTTTTAAGTTAAGAAAAGATCATCACGATTCTTTAGAGGGGGAAAACCCATCTTGCTGTTGTGTGGTTATTGGTGGAACAGGAGTTAAAAGGGGAACAAATGGTGCCCTGTGTGTGTGTGTCTGGGTGTGTGTGTGTGTGTGTGTGTGTGGCGGGACTTCCGTCGGAAATGGGCAGGATTTCTGCATGTCACTTTGGAATGTGGGCGGGGTTTCGAATTTGATAAAAGGGTCCTCTTAGATTTTTTTCATAACTATGCAGATGACACACAGCTCTACATCACCATGTCACCAGGTGACTATGAACCCATTCAAGCACTGGGTAAATGCTTAGAAGAAATCAATGCATGGATGTGCAAAAATTTTCTTTAATTAAATAAAAACAAAACTGAAGTAATCATCTTCAGACAAATAGAGGAGAGATCACAAGTTAGCACACAGCTTCAGTCGCTTCAGCTAGAAACCACTGATCAGGCTCGAGATCTGTGTGTAGTGATGGACTCAGACATTAACCTCCAAAAGCATCTAAAGACAGGGCCGGGCTTCTATCACCTGAAGAACATTTACAGGATTTAAGGACTGATGTCTCAGCAGGATCTGGAAAAACTAATCCATGCAGGGTTTTTTTGTCAAATTGATTACTGCAACGGTGTTTTCACAGGTATGCCTAAAAAGTGGATCAGACAGCTGCAGCTGATCCAGAACGATGCTGCCCGTGTCTTCACTAAGACTAAGAAAATAGAGCACATCACCCCGGTTCTAAAGTCCTTACACTGGCTCCCTGTATCTCAGAGAATAGACTTTAAAATCTTCCTGTTAGTCTATAAAGATGGCTAGTTATGTGCTTCTGGTCAGCCGTGGTGTGTGTTGTTCTTATACTTCTCCTGCAGTGTGCAACACGTGGACACCGACAGCAGGTGTTCCAATCGCCCGCTAACCAAGAGGAGCATTTAAGGAATATAAGCTTACCTGAGCAGTACCTGGCCTGATCCTAAGCTCTTTGATGTTCCTGGTTCCGTGTGCATTCTGCTTCTTAACCAGACTGCTCGCTCTCTCCTTAGATCCATTTCTGCTCCTGTTCGGTTCCTGCCATCTCGCTTCCGGTTCACTCCTCCTGGTTCTCTTGCAAGTCAAAATCCCTTGAGCCTTCCTGGAACTCTAGTCGACCTGGCGCTTCTCTCCCGCTGCCATCCTGCTACCACCTAGCCTGCCCACCCTCCGTCGTGGAACTCTCCATCCAGATCCAAGCCACACCTCGGTCTGTCACTGACAGCCTCATGCTGACCATCATTCCCTGCTCCGCTCTCACCATTAACCCATAAGTTAACCTCTGCACCTGACTTTTCCGACCTGTCGTTTGCTCAGTCTTTCCCTTTCTCTCTCCTCACAGTCCGCGACCAGAGCCTCTCCAGCCGGCCATTATCCACTTCATTCCTGACAATACTCCCCCATCCGATTAAAAACCCTTTACTATCGTACTGCCTCTGTGTTTGCTGCTTCCCGATTGTCGTGGAAGACCCAGCCAGGACAGAGTTATGATAAAAGAAGTTTGTTTTAATTTCATGGGGAACATGTTGGAGAAAAACTAGATAATGTATGGAGTAGACGTGCTCGTCCGCGCTCCCTGCCTTTACAACTTACACGTGGCCATTATACCGTTTTAAACTTGTTTTTTATTTGGTTACTTTCTCCTTTTGTGTTTTACACCTTTTTTTGTGGAGAATGTCGAAAAACCTGAAGAGAGATGACGATGAGCTTACCAGCTCTATCATGGCGCTGCTAACAACTAAGGTAGCCGAGCACAAAGAGGCGCTTCTTTTGGAGTTTAAGGAATCATACTCCAAACTTGAGACCAAATTGGACAATTTTCAGACCACTGTTAACAACCACCATCAACGTATTCCAAACAGGAGGAGTTTGCGAGCTCTGCTTACGGAGATCTGTGGGATGTGCAATCTAAGATCACGGCAATGTTAAGTTGAATGCTAAGCTAACGGATCTTGAAGGCAGAAATCGCCGCAATAACGTGCGCATTGTTGGCCTCCCAGAAGGCATCGAAGGCCCACAACCAACTGCATTTTTCTCTCAGCTGCTTTTTGAGGTCTTTGGGGACGATATTCTCACTTCGCCGCCTGAATTGGATAGGGCTCATCGCACCGTGGCCCCTAAACCGGGGCCCTAACTTTATTGTTACCGTGGACGGCTCAAGAAAGTGCTTGCCCTCTGTGAGGGAAGCCAAAGATTTCATCGCCTCTCAAACTCTCCCAGTGAATGTCGTCCCCGAAGCTGCGGAGGACTGATTTCTGTTGATAGAATATGGGCAGCATTCTCGTTTATGGCGACTATAGCTATTTTTTGTCATGGTTTTCAGATGATGAGCCCACATGCAGATACGATCGGGAAGCAAAGCACAGTTTTAAGATGTTTAATTAGGAAAAAGGCAGATATAAAGGACGGGACTACGGGCAACTCGGCAGGGTCAGAACGTCACGGCTGAAGAGACTGCAAAGAGAAGAAGAGTAAGTGACTTTGGAAGGTGAACCAGGAGAACTACTAGAAACTGCGCTGCTTACCAAAAAGCTGGGCGGACCTAACCGGGGAGAAGTAGCGCCGAGGGAACTACCCCTGTTGGTGTTTGGCGACTAGTGGCTGAGGGCGGCAGATGTAACTGGTGAGGGATCCAGAGCGAGCCTCCTCGGAAGTGGGTGACAGATGGATTGACCAGAGTGAGGGGGAATCTCAGGCCCCGCTGGGTAACATCCAGGGAGTATGAGGGGTGAGCCAGAGCAAAATCTGAGCGAGAGGATTCTGAAGGTCTGGTTCTTCGGACAAGACGTCAAGACAGGTGAGTGCATCCAAGCACCAAAAACTGGGAGATCCAAAATTAGTCAAAGTTCAAAGACAAAAAACTCACAAGCAGGTTTCCAGGAGTTGGGTCAGAGGAAGCCACCTGCAACGAGACGCAGATGTGGGCCACGCCCCCTCAGCCAACTAGACACACCTGAGGAGTAGAGTTAGAGCAGGACAACACAGAGAACCCTGACACTACCCCCCCCCCCCCCCCCCCCCCTCAACGGCCGCCTCCTGGCAGCCCAGACGAAGAGGTGCTGGGCTGAGTAGACCAAAAGTCTAAAATTAAATCCTTGTCCGTGATCGCTGATGCTGAGACCCATGAGCGTTCCTCAGGGCTGTGACCCTCCCAATCGACGAGGTGTTGGTGACCCCTACCTCGTCGACGGGCGTCCACAACCCTGAGGACGCGAGGACTGTCCTGGGAGGGTGGAGGGGGTCCGGAAGGAGGGCACAAGTTGCTGTCCAAAACGAGCTTGATCTGAGAAACATGGAAGGCAGGGTGTACTCGGGAGTGAGGGGGCAAATGTAGACGGACGGTGGTAGGGTTAATAACTGTCACTATTTCTTAGGGTCCAGAGAACCGGGGAGCAAGCTTCTTAGCGGATGGGTTGGTTAAGATGTCTCTGCTTGCTGAGGAGCATGCGTTGCACGCCCAGGAACCTGGAGTAAGACCGCCCTCTAGGGGCTGTTCTTTTGTATCTTCAGAAGACACACAACCAGCAACAGGTTTAAATCATGTTGATCTTAATAAAACAGGAACTAGATCACCAGCAGTATCGACTAATGTTAAGTTTAATAACCCACGTTCATTGGAGCCTGAGGTTAATGTAAAAATTTCACTAAAAGGGATTTGGCAGGAGGACGACTCCACTGATTTGTTAAATGTGCCACTGTTGGATTTCTCCTTAGAGGGAGAAACACATGCTGAAGAAGGCATGGTTGATAATAATGGGTTATATCATTCTACTGAAGAAGCAGAATTTGCCAGGAGTCAGAGGCCACCACGCACTCGTGGTGTGGGCAGAAATTTAAAGGATAGCTTTTACAGCATGCATTCAATGACAACTCGTTCTCAAGGTCCCACTAGAGTGCAGATGCCTATATTACAAAATAATATGGGCACAGAAAACTATGTCCCTTATTGATTTGGTGATGTACAAGCCCTGGTGGACAAATTGTCTAGTATTGCAGCTGGTGGCAGATTGTGGCTTGCCGAACTTGATAACTTAACTAAAGGAACTAAACTGGCTTTGGGTGATTTTAGAGCTGTTCTAGGCCGTTGTGTTCCTGCTTCAACTGCAGATGACATTGAATATGAAGCTCGAACATCCAACATTAGGGATGAAACTTTATTCTCTTCAGTTATCACTCATTTGGGAAACGCAATAAGAGAACATTTCCCATTATCAACTCCTGCAGCGCTTCCCAAGTTTGACTGGGACCCCTTACAGCATTCAAAGGACTACATAACCCAAGCTGAGGAGAGTTGGATCAAATACACAGGTGTAAATCCAAATGGGGATAGTTCTAACTTGGGTGAATTATTCAGGGAAGCAGTCCTGAAAGGTGTGCCTCCTTTGGTGTCACAGCTGATGAAACAGAATCCTGAGATGCCTGGTTGTGTGTATGCCCACTGGGAAAAACATCTTGTACACCATTTGCACGTTGCTCAGGATGTAGAGAAGAAGAAAAAAACAAGAGAAAGAGGATATTCATGATCAATTAATCAGATTGCAATTATTAGACGCTAAACGGCAGGTGAATAAAAATAAACAAGAAAAAACTGAACATGTTATGGTCTCAGCAGTTGCATTACCTGGGGCTCCATCCCCGATGGTGACACCTCAGTTTAATCCAATGCAAGGGGGAGGGATCCCCCCTCCTGTTTTCTATCCTTCATGTAACTACAGATCTGCGGGTTCTGCACGTGGATTCAGATGGCGATTTGGTGGACAGCGTGGACGGTCAGGTTGGGGCCGTGGTCTGAGAGGACGAGGTGGATATGGCGGACCTGGGAGAGCACCTGTCGACATTTGCTTTAACTGTGGACAAGTTGGACACTGGGCAAGGGATTGTCAATCCCCACCAGGAGGTGAGATTGTGCCACCGAACCCTAATATGGCCCCGCCTCCGCAAGGTCAGTACCCCCAGCATGGGGAAAACTTTTATGGACAATTTTGACACATCCCTGAGAATAACTCCAACAGCATGAGTTCTGCAGACCCCATGCTGCCAGCAAAGGTTGGAGAAGATCACATGAACTTTTTAGTCGACACTGGAGCTACATATTCCGCTATAATCGATCAGCCATCTGCCTCTGTGCTGTCGACTAAGATTTTGCCGTTGCCTTTACCACTTCCGGTGAAAGTTGGAAACCAGAAACTGCATCATTCATTCGTATGGTCTCCATCTACACCTGTCAATTTGATGGGAAGAGACTTGTTGGTTAAACTGGGAGCCGCAGTGCTTTGTGGACCTCAAGGTTTGACTGTTACCTTTCCAGACGGTTCTTCTCCAGCATGTGGTCACACTTTCCAGGATGGACAATATCTGGTTCGGCCCGTGGGGGAAGAGTTTGCTGACATCTACTGGGGACTCTTAACAGAACCTGCTGAAGCTGGTGTTCTCTCGGTGTTCCAGCTTTGGAAGCCTTGAATTCAAAGCCTTAGTTCCTACCTGACTCCACCTGATCCGCCACACGTCACTCTGTTCTACGACAGAAATCACACAGATTGGTATGAGGAATCATTTGCTGCAGAACTTGAAGGTAACGCATGGACAGTCACATCTAAGAACATATATGTGGCCCCTGAGGGGGTGGCAGCCACAGTGATGTTAACTCCTGAACAACAGCAATGGTATATGATGTCAGATAAAGCATTTCCTCATATTTCTCTTTCTCTCCATTCTGACCAACAGGCCAGTGAATTAGGAGGGATGGTTAAGCGTTCCCTCCAGACTACTGATTGGGCACCGACCAGCGTACCAGGTTTGCTGTTTTCAAATTCCACTAACACATATCAAATTGTTTGTGATGTAACTGACAAAGTTCTTTTGAAACATGAGCTTTTGACTCAACACCATGGCAGGGAACGTACCGACCATCATAAAGCAGCAGAGATGTTGGATGCTCTCCCATCACAACTCTGGGCAACCAGTCCCACGGATGTGGGATTAGTTTCATGTGCTCCAGTTTCATTTCAGGTGGCAACTGACTCTCCTATTTGGGTGAATCAGTAACCACATAGACCTCAAGCGGAGGAAGGCATTGCTGACACTATTTTGACAGCTGGAGTTTTAGAACCCTCTGTATCAGCCTGGAACACACCCATTTTGCCAGTGGAAAAGAAACACACTGGTAAATATCGCATGGCACATGATCTTAGAGCTGTAAATTCTGTTTTGAAGACACCTACAATTCCTGTACCTAACCCATATGTGGCCATTTCCAGTTTGGAGACCTCTCAGCAGTGGTACAGATGTATCGACTTGGCGAACGCATTTTTCTGTCTTCCTTTAGCTGAAGAATGCAGAGACGTTTTTTCATTCACTTATAAAGGTCGCCAGCTGCGTTACACCAGACTGCCACAGGGATTTGCCCTATCACCAGGTATCTTTAATCAGGTTTTGAAAGATGTTTTGCAGACATGTCCCTTATTCAGTACGTGGACGATCTGCTGTTGGCTTCACCAACTGCTGAGATCTGCCTTCAGGCTACAGAGCTGGTTCTGAGCTGGCCGATGCTTTGATGTTACCGGCCAGAATTGCCGTGAAAAAGTGCAAAGGACACGATAACAATAATTCAGACATTGCATTAGGGAATCAGGCTGCAGACCAGGCTGCCAAAGCAGCCGCTGGATATGCGCCTCAGATGATGATGGTGACGGTGGAAGTGGAGCTGAGAGAGGAGTTCAGCATGAGTAACATTAAACAGTTGCAGAGCAGAGCAGCTCTGGAGGAGAAGAATATGTGGAGGCTCAGAGGAGCCTCAGAGCAGGATGGTTGCTGGGGAGGGCCAGATGGCAGACTGGTTTTTCCTCCAGGTTTGAAACAGGAGCTTTTTTCTGAGGCACATGGTGTTGGGCATGTCGGCGTCAGACAGATGATGGAAAACCTGAACCACTGGTGGCATCCATTTATGTCAGATATGGTCAAACATTTTGTAAAAAGTTGTACACTGTGTGGTCAATTTAACTCAAAGAAGACTTTGAAACCTTTGCAGGCCAGATTTCCTTTGATCACAGTTCCTGGCAAGGAAGTGATTCTTGATTATAAAGACATAGTGACCCCTGCTGGAGGCTTTAAGTATTTGTTGGTGTGTGTGAACGCTTTTACAGGATGGCCAGAGGCCAGGCCTGCTAGATGAGAGGACAGCAAAACGGTGATAAAATGCCTCATTAACCATTACATTCCCAGGCACGGGTTCCCTGAAAAAATAAGGACTGACAATGGAACCCACTTCAAGAACCAGGACCTGCAACGAGTGGAGTCCAGGCTCACACACAGGTTTGGAACAGTGTATCACCCGCAATTGCAGGGCAAAGTGGAGAGGATGAACCTGAACTTGAAAAATAAGTTGGCTAAAATCTGTGCGCAAACGAAACTATCATGGGTTGATGCTTTGCCTCTCGCTCTGATGTCAATCAGGTCTTCGGTTAATTCAACCACAGGATTTACTCCTTACGAGCTGGAGACGGGAAGAAGCTTTCCTGGGCCCCACGTCGACCACCGGGAACCACAGGCGACCTGCAGAGTCTGACAAGTAAGGAGTACTTTTCACAGTTGCAGGCTGTGCTGGAGGCGTACACCAAGATACGTGGACATCCCAAGGAAGGAGAAAGAGGAACACCATCTCCGGACGTCGACTGGGTTTGGCTCAAGGTCATCAAAAGAAAGTGGTCAGAGCCGAGGTTCACGGGACCCTTCAATGTGATCGAGAGAACCTATCATGCGGTGAGGTTGGGAGGAAAAGGTAATACGTGGTTTCATTGGAGCCAGTGTGCACCAGCAGCAGAACCTCAGAGGTCGTTGGCGGAGTGGGGGAAGAGTTTTAAAGGAGCGGCTCTGCTGATTGGGCTCAGTCAGCTGTGAATAGAACCAGACTCAGAGTCATAATAAAATCCCCTGGTTCTTGACACCACAGGCAGTCTACCTGTGTGTTGAAGATCCAGCCTGCAGATTCATCACGTTGTATTGAGTGGCTGTGGGACGCCACCCTTCTTCTAAGAACGTCTGGAAGAAAGAAGTTGATGTCATTGTAAAAAAAAAATAAAACGAAAACCTTGTAATCATTTATGTGATTTTATATGCTTTTTATCTTTCTAGTTTTAACTATAACAAATGTTGGGATATTGATTTACTTTTTACAATATTTTTTATCTTATATTTCTATAATATTTTGACTTGTTTGGGCTGGTACATAGTCATTAGGTTACATTTGCCTGTAAAGGACCTTCATGGTAAGTTGGTAATAGTTTTAGGATTTGTTTGATCTTAAAAGAGGGTTGTTTTTGTTTCATCTTTTGTCATAACATTTATTTTTTAGGTGTGGGGGCAAGTGTACCCTGGTCTACAGATTTGATTTTTTATTACATTTTAGAATATTCCAGTTTTTGTATGAAGTTAAACATGGAGCAGAAATTGGGTACTGGATTGGTTCAGCGGCGGCTGACGTTGGGTTTATGGGTTTTGATTCTTATGTTGTGCATGCTTGTTTTCAGCATTGTTATTCAAGAAGCAGGTGCTGCTGTTCCTATCAGGCGTCAGGAGCGGGATATTCAAGATAAAGATGATTGTCTGACTCAACATCGTGGTATTGAACTGCATTACACTTTAGGAACAAGGGTTGTATTTGAATTCGATTTATGCTCAGTGGTAAATTGTGGGGGTGACCCATCAGTCTGGCAGGACTCTGATGTTTATGCTTGTGTGTCGCCGAAGGGTATTCCAGAACCTCCTTTTCGTTGGTGTTACTACTGGGTTTATATGAGGTGGCATACCGGAAATGAGGCTGTTCCGGTTCGCCATGGTGGGTTTGATAAATTATTACAAGAAGCATTAACCATTACTAGAGGTCCTCATCGGGTGAAACAAGGTGTTAATCCAAAAATCCTGACCAGTTCTGGGTTGAACATTAATCCTTATTTTGGGGCATACACTGGGGTTTATTCTGCATATAATAGTGGAGTTATTAAGCCTAAACCTTGTAGTACTAGTCCGTCAAGATTTTATCTTCACAGGATGACGGTCCCGTTGGTTTGATTAAAATTTCTCTACATAATGCGACTACTTCTGGTAAACTGATTCGTTCACCAGAAAGGGGGAGAGACTTATCCTCTTCAGGAGGACTTCATGTAGATTATAATAAATTGACCCCTGGTAACATTCTTGAGAGTTCTACAGGGGATAGGAGACGCAATTTGCGGGTTTCTTGGATGGCTCAGACGGCCAGACAATATACGGCTGACAGCTGTGTAGCATGTGCTGCGGCTAGGCCAATCTTAACAACAGAACCAGCACCTTTGTTTCCTTTTGAGGATCCTAAAGGATATAATTGCATTTTGGGACTGACAAAAGGCCACTCGGTGAGGTGTGAATGCTATCATGATCTTTTACCTCCTAAAAAACAATGATACTGTACCGGGGCCATTTACTCCTGGTAATCAAACTAAGCAATATGGGTGTTTTAATTTCACAGGGAGTGGGATAGAAGTTACGTCCAGGGTAGGAGTAATTCCACTTGAGTGTTGTCAATGGGTGTCTCCTGTGAAAGATATAGCAACTTGGGCAAGAACTGGTTTGTTTTATTATTGTGGCGGAAAACAGTTGTTTGTCCGGATCCCTTTTGACTCTGTGGGTGTGTGTGTCGTGGTAAGGTTGGTGGCACCACTGTTGTTAATGGGACCAGGTTTAAACCAGAAACACTTGTTACATAGAATTAAGCGTAGTTCTGATTTTGATTTGGCACGTAATTCTCCTACATACATAGATTCGATCAGGGTGCCCAGGGGGGTTCCCGACAGGTATAAGTTAGTAGATCAGGTTGCAGCAGGTTTTGAATCCATATTTCTTCTGTCATGGTTTTCAGATGACGAGTCCACATGCAGATACGATCGGGAAGCAAGGCACAGTTTTAAGATGTTTATTTAGGAAACAGGCAGGTATAATGGACGGGACTACAGGCAACTTCGACAGGGGCAGAACGTCACGGCTGGAGAGACTGCAAAGAGAAGGAGAGTAAGTGACTCTGAAAGGTGAACCAGGAGAACTACTAGAAGCTGCGCTGCTTACCACAAAGCTGGGCGGACCTAACCGGGGAGAAGTAGCGCCGAGGGAACTCTGTGATCCTACTCTGTTGGTGATTAGGCGGCTAGTGGCAGAGGGCGGCAGATCTACTGGTGAGGGATCCAGAGCGAGCCTCCTTGGCAGTGGGTGACAGATGGATTGACCATGCGAGAAGAGCCAGCAGAATCCGGGAGGGGGAATCTCAGGCCCCGCTGGGTAACATCCAGGGAGTATGAGGGGAGCGCCAGAGCAAAATCTGAGCAGGAGGATTCTGTAGCTCTGTCTCTTCGGACAAGACGTCAAGACGGGTGAGTGCATCCAAGCACCAAAAACTGTGACAAAAACAGGGAGATCCAAAATTAGTCAAAATTCAAAGACAAAAAACTCACGAGCAGGTTTTCAGGAGTTGGGTTACAGGCCACGTCGTACCACGACAGGTTAAGGCTCTGGCGTCTTCCATCTGTCAGCGCTCTGCTTAAGAAGCCAGAGGAAGCCGCCTGCAACGAGCTGCAGGTGTGGGCCACGCCCCCTCAACCAACTAGGCACACCTCCATCCATCCATCCATTTTCCAAACCGCTTTATCCCTCATGGGGTCGCGGGGGTTGCTGGTGCCTATCTCCAGCGTTCACCGGGCGAGAGGCGGGGTACACCCTGGACAGGTCGCCAGTCTGTCGCAGACTAGGCACACCTGAGGAGTAGAATTAGAGCAGAACAACACAGAGAACCCTGACACCTTTGGATTACTCCTAATAAGAATGTTGAATTAATTACATACATTACAATGTGTTACGTTTGTCTAATATGACTAGAGATGCTTTTGAAGGGTTGGCTGAACAATTAGCTCCTACCTCTCTTATGGCTGTTCAGAATAGGATGGCACTGGATATGCTTTTGGCGGAAAAAGGGGTGTTTGTGTCATGTTTGGAGACATGTGTTGTATGTTCATTCCTAATAATACAGCACCGGATGGGTTGGTGACCAAAGCTTTAGAAGGTTTGAGGACTCTGAGTAAAACGATGCATGAACAATCAGGAATAGATAATCTTTTGGATAAATGGCTGACGCAAGCTCTGGGGAAATGGAAGAATTTAATTATTTCTAAGATGCTTTCTCTGTCAGTGTTTTTGGCAATTTTGGTTACGTGCGGCTGCTGCTGTGTCCCCTGTTTGAGAATCTCGCTGTTCGCTTTATTGTCACTACTATTGAAAAGGGCACAGTTTCCTCGTCTTCTCCCAATATTCAGATGTTACAGGTGGGGACAGAACCTCCTCTAAAGGATGTAATATTGGAGTTGGTTCAGTATCATGGGGTGATATAATGAGATTTTTCAGGTATTATCCTGTTTGATTTTCTGTTGTTCTATGCATATATATTGTTTTGCATGTGTTTGATTTTGCGATACTGCCCTATTAGTTACTGCAGTATGGTTTGGTAGTACTTTTACATTTTTATGCTGATTATGAGTTACTCGTTTATTTTTTTCTGATTTATTTCACTGTGTTGATTTTGATGTGTTTGACTTGCTAAGGTTAATTTCTGCATGCTTTGTTTCTGATGTTTTGCCCCAGTATGTTTATCAGATTCACAGGGGTGTTTTTTCTGTGTCTCATATTCTTAGTTTTATGCTTCTATATTCAGCACCTGCATTTTTTGTGGACTCTCTTTTTGTGAGAGTCCAAAGGGGGAATTGTTATGGAAATATAATTATATATATATATATATATATATATATATATATATATATATATATATATATATATATATATATATATATATATATATATATATATAATAGTGTAGCTTAAAGTAATACAGATGTTAACTTTAACCCAGTAACCTAAAGAAATGGATATGTGTAAAACAAAGAGTGCATTCAAACTTCAGTAAGCCTGTACCAGGAACAGGATGCACCAAGGCCATATGACAGTCTTGTGAGCAGATAACGCTGTTAAAAAATGCTTGCATGAGGGTGTATATTGTTTTAGCCAACTTCCAGGAAGCAAGCTAGGAGATAAATTACATTTAAAGGTCAAAGGTTAGGAAACAGATGTGTTCAGCAGACTGGATGTCTCAAGCAGGTCCAGCCCCCGCTTGGACGATGTAAGATTTAAAAAGGGAGGAACAACGTGTAAGTTTTGAGACATGCTTCAGGCACAGGCAGAGAACTTAAGGTATTCGATGCTGTGATAAACGTGTAAGTGTCTCCCACTTTGGAATTCCAAATAGTAATAAATATATGTTTAACTGTTGTTTTTGTCTCTGAATTCACTGCCTTTTTTCTCTTTGTGCCAAATCCTTGACCGGGTGAAACGAGAGGGGCCGTTGTGAACGGGCCCACATGTGTCTCGTTACCCGTGATTCTTGACATTTTAAACCGTTACGGTGCCATATCTGGTTACAAACTTAATTTTCAGAAGAGTGAGCTCTTGCCTACCAGTGCTTTGGCTACAGCTCTTCCCCACAAGATAGTTCAATTTAAATGGTTAAGTTCTGGCTTCCGATATTTGGGTATCTATGTTACCACATCCTTGTCTGATTTGTATTCAGTTAACTTTGCTCCATTGGTTGAGGGGACAGGGAGGGACTTTGCCCGCTGGTTTACGCTGCTTCTTTCTCTTGTTGGTTGTATCAATCTGGTTAAGATGGTAATTCTTCCTAAATTTCTTTCTTTATTTTAACATGTTCCGATTTTATTAGCCAAATAAGTTTTTTGACAGATTAGACAAGCTGGTCTCAGACTTCTTGTGGGATGGTAAACCTGCGAGGATCCGCTGGTCAATCCTTCAAGTGCCTAAGGAAAAGGGGGGGGTTCGCCCTCCCTGTGTTTAGGTTCTACTTTTGGCCAGCAAACATACAGAAGCTTCTTTTCTGGTTAGTTGAGCATGATTCCCTACCTGCCTGGGTACACCTTGAACAGGACTCTGCTCCTTTTTCCCTGCGTTCGGCACTATGTTTTCAACTTCCACTTCAACTTTCACGTTTGTCTGGCTGCCCCTTAGTTTGTATATCACTGAGGATTCGGAATCAGATTCGAAAGCACCTTGGTCTTTCAGGTCCTTCGGTTTTGACATCAATCTATAGGAATTGTACTTTTGAACCCTCTAGAACGGACCTAGCATTTCGGCTGTGGCACGACAATGGGCTCAAGTCTGTTGGGGATCTGTATACGGACAATGTTTTCTCATCTTTTGTACAACATCTTTTGTACAACTACATTTCCCCATTTTTCGAACCGCCCTCCTGAAACCCTGGTTAATGCTCTTTTGACTGTGGATGCCTCTGCAAAGAAATGTATTTCGGTTCTATATAGTTGTATGTGGTCAACAACTTCTTCACCTCTTACTGCCATTAAGGCTACTTGGGAGAGCAGTCTTGGTGTTGCTCTTAGTGATGGGCAATGGAATTCTGCATTATCTCTGGTTCATTTATCCTCCATATGCACTCGTCACAGGCTCATTCGGTGTAAGGTTCTTTATAGGGTCCATTATACAAATGCTAGATTATCCAGAATCTACCCTTCTGTCAATGAGGCTTGTGGCAGGTGTCATTTATCCCCGGCCAACCATGTACACATGTTCTGGTCATGTCCTTAACTGACGTCATTTTGGTCTGATATATTTACCACATTGAGCTTGGCCTATGGCTGCACCATTGCTCCTAATCCGCTGTCTGCAATTTTTGGTGTCCTTCCCACTACTCACTTGCCCAGGGTGTTAAAAGGCGTTGTATCATTCACTACCCTGCTGGCCCATTAATTGATTTTGCTTAATTGGAAATTCGCCCATTCTCCTTCACATATAGATCCGGGAGGTACTCTATAATCTGAAGCTTGAGAAACTCAGATTCTCACCCAAAGGTTCTGTAAAATCATTCAATTCTACATGGGACCCTTTTCTACAACACACAGAATTTCTTAATTGTAATTCTCAAGAACTGGGGGTTGAGTAGGAGAATATGTGTTTTATTCATTTATTTCTCTGTTTTTTTTTGTATGTGTATATGTATATGTATGTATGTGTGTGTGTACATATGTAGGTAAATGTGTGTATGTATATATATGTGTACTGGGGTTGGACAATGAAACTGAAACACCTCTCATTTTAGTGTGGGAGGTTTCATGGCTAAATTGGACCAGCCTGGTGGCCAATCTTTATTAATTGCACATTGAACCAATAAGAGCAGAGTGTGAAGGTCGAATTAGCAGGGTAAGAGCACAGTTTTGCTCAAAATATTGCAATGCACACAACATTATGGGTGACATACCAGAGTTCAAAAGAGGACAAATTGTTGGTGCACGTCTTGCTGGCGCATCTGTGATACCACCAAGAAGGACGAACCACATCCAACAGGATTAACTGTGGACGTAAGAGGAAGCTGTCTGAAAGGGATGTTCGGGTGTTAACCCGGGTTGTATCCAAAAAACATAAAACCACGGCTCCCCAAATCACGGGAGAATTAAATGTGCAGCTCAACTCTCCTGTTTCCACCAAAACTGTCCATCGGGAGCTCCACAGGGTAAATATCCACGGCCGGGCTGCGATAGCTAAACCTTTGGTCACTCGTCCCAATGCCAAACGGCGGTTTCAATGGTGCAAGGAGCGCAAATCTTGGGCTGTGGACAATTTGAAACATGTCACCGGATCTAAATACTATTGAGCCACTTTGGGGTGTTTTGGAGTAGCGAGTCAGGAAACATTTTCCTCCACCAGCATGATGTCGTGACCTGGCCACTATCCTGCAAGAATGGCTAAAAATCCCTCTGACCACTGTGCAGGACTTGTATATGTCATTCCCAAGACAAATTGACGCTGTATTGGCCGCAAAAGGAGACCCTACACCATACTAATAAATTATTGTGGTCTAAAACCAGGTGTTTCAGTTTCATTGTCCAACCCCTGTATATATATATATATGTGTGTGTGTGTGTGTGTGGGTGTGTGTGTGTGTGTGTGTGTGTGTATGCATATATATATATATATATATATATGTATATATATATATATATATATACACATGCATTTTTGTGAATGCCTGTGTGTTCTATGTGTCTGGTCAAGAAGGCTTGTAAAGGTGAGGGTGGGGGTAGCTGGGAGTTGGTTGGGGGTGTTTGCATACAGTTGTGCCACTAAGTGTGTCATCTTTATACTTTGTACTCTGTATGTTATTGGTTTAAAAAACTGTTCAATAAATATAGTGGGAAAAAAATCTATTCCTGTCAGTAGAAATCTAAATTAGGCATGGTTGGGAACACCTTCAGGGAAGATTCATTATCACCAGATAAATGGGGAAACAACATAGGCAGGTTTTCTTCTTTTTGAATTTCAGTAAGTCAGCAGTAAGTCTGCTGGCCTTTCATGCATCTGTTCAAACCTTTTTTGTGCAACACATACTCCCCATCCTGCGCCACACGTTGCCTAGCAAATATCTAAAGAGTCCAATAAAATAGCACCAGTCACATTTAACTGTGCTTGGATAGCAGTATATGAGTATAGCTATCTGGATATGAATAAGCTTTTAAAGCTCCACATTACTGTGCTACAGTGACATGGCCACGTGCCACAGATCCTACCATGTCAGCATCCTCAACACCTATATGAAGATCTAGCGGAGGTGCTCCCGCACATCCAAGGCTAAGAGCTTAGGATTCATTTCTACAAAAAGAGTGAAGCGGCTCACGCAGGGCTTTTAATAGGATAATTTTTTCTCTTTGCATCTTTTCAAATTATCACATCAAGGTTTTGTACATGTGGTGGGAGGTATCGCGGCTACTGAATGGGACCAAATAGTCGGCTAATCTAGGATTAATAACATAAGATATATGCTGGCTACATTTATCTGCACCCATGACAAAGATGCGTAAAAAGCCAAAGAAATTCATCTTTTCATGTACCGTAGTGGCCTAATATCACACTGAAATATTTATTAAAAAAATCTGGCCTTTAATTTGAGTGCATTAATTGAGAGTGGAGTGAAACATCTCAAGTTAGGAAATCCTTGCTTTAACCATGACATCTGTTAGACTCTCACATGCCAACCAGTTGTTTGAGAGTTATCTGTCGTAGTTTTAGGTAGCTTCTTAACCCAAATACAGAGAATCCCTAGCAGTTCCAGGAAAGATTTAACCAAGGAGGTTATTTGAGTTCAGCTAGATCTGGAGAAGAGAGCAGCAGTATGTGGGAAAGGAAAGTGGAAGATGAACAGATAATTCCTAAGGCGGCTAGAATGTCTGATAAGTATGCTGCTTCCGGTGGTAGCTAAGGATGCTGTTCAGGTAGGGCTAGTTCCTGGAGAGCGGGCAGGCAGGTGATGGCTCAGGAGTTCATTTATTTTATTATGATTGTTTTTGTTTCAAACTGTATTGTGAGGTCAAAAGCAAAATACTCCACATGAAGAGGGCTTTAAAGTCACATTTCTTTTACAATCATTATTTTGACAAGCATAATTCTGAATTGATTGACAAAGTTTAATTAAAGACCTGGCTTTGACGAATGTGAAACGGAAAATAGCGTCATTATAATAAATAACTAATAAAATACATGGGTTGATTCCATGACAAGAACTACTTTGCTTTTTCCTGTTGAATAATTTCCCAATAAATTCCAATAGTATTTGCAGTTGGACTGTGACAAAATGTGTAAAAAGTTTAGGGGAAAAAATATTTTGAAAAGGAATTAAAATTTAGGCTGATGCCACTTTTTGCTTAAAAGCCCTACTTGCTGAAGTCTCGGAGCTTAACGATGTTCTCTCAGAGATGCACCTTTTGATCTGTGGGTACCGACATCCTTTTTATGTCCCGAAATGATAATTAAACTTTGCACACACTAAGGAAGATGAGCCGTGTTTTTCTTTTGCTAAGTGCCACAGCACGGGTTAAAAAAGGAAGAGCTCTTCTCTCATCTGCAAACAGAGGATAAGAGATGCAGTGTCCCCCAAATGAGGTCTTCAATCCCAGTATTTGGAATTATGCTATAATCTTTTTTCTCCTCTGATTGCTCCACTTGGAGGAGGGCAGAAGAGGAGAAAGTGAGACTGAAACCTATCCAATATGGCAAACAGTGTCTGTTGTTTTTGTGGCACTTATTGACTAAAGGGGGAAAAGCCAAATGATGTTCAGAATCATCTCCATTAAGTACAATCATAGTGATCTCAATCGGGTTTGCTGTGAAAAGATCTTGATGGGCACTCAAATGTTTTCTTCATGCGGGGAAATGGATCAGATTACCTTACAGCGTCACGATCCACTGTAGCTTTTGCTGGAGAATGTAATCCTGTTATACATATCGCAACACAACAGACGCCATTTTCTGAAACAGGTTTTTATTTATTACTATGTGTTTTTTTAGGTTAAGGGGTGGCTTGCATGCTCCCTCCATGCTGGATTACTAATTGATCTGGTTTTACATTGCAAATGAGTCATTCATATTAGTGTTGGCTCTCACTCAAAGGGAGGGCGCAGTGGTCTTATCCAGCCGCTGCAGGAATTGATTAGCATTGCACAGAGAGTGAGTCTTGGCAGCGGCAGACACAAGCATGCAAATCTGAGTGAATAGCCGGTGGATGGCGAGGAACATGTTTGTTTGTCTCCCCGTGGGGATTTCCGACAGGCACGCTCCTTCAGGACGTCAAACAGAGATGGGCCTGATCTCTTCTGTGGCAGGAAGAAGTAGAAGAAGAAAAAAAACTACACCTCCAGTTTAGTGTGACAGTGCAATACGGAATGTATGTTGAACTGAACTGAGAGGTGGTTCTGCAGATCCCTTCAGCATCTTACCACCGTCAGCACTGATACAAGGGAAGATAGGGGAAGGCTGTTCTCATCTATCATTAACTTTCCCTGCTTCGTTATAACAGCGGCCTAAAGCTCCAGCCGCCCGTTGCATATTCAGTGTGTTGTTTCACCGAAAAGAGATGTGTATCGCGCTCTTGGCAGGTTGCGTTTGTCTGCTCAGAAGCTGCAGTCATTAGTCCTGGAGAGGGAGCTTGGCTCTGACTGCAGTGGATCTTAAAGTTTACATAGCACATAAATACAAGCTTGTTAGTGTGAGACCATGACGCTGAGTGCGAGTGATGTCTGGCTCTACTGTGGTCGCATTCATTTGCTTTCCAGTCATAGGTTACATTATTGTTGATGTCTAATGTTTCCATTTGAAAAACATAGGAAATAAATCTTTAAAAAAGCAACAATTGTTTGTCCTTTCTTTTGATGCAAAAACGTTATGCCTCAACGATTAAAGGGGTTAAAATTAACAACCTTTTGTTGATTTTCTCGCTGATCTAACTTACCTCAATATTTCTAACCCTTTTTTGTGCTTGCTGATGAAATAGAGCAGCCAGTTGAGAATTAAAAGCTGTTCCTCCTCTACGGACACCAAGCTAAAGCCACTACCAGGAAGCTCCCACGGTCTCTTCCCTCTCTGACCTCAACTCACTCCACCCAAAGCAATTAGCTTAAAGAGTATGTGTGTCGACTCTTGAACTTACTGCCCTGACTTTTTGTCTCTCCCCTTCCAACTATACTGATTGTCTTCGCTCCAGTCAAAAAAAGTCCCTCTGAGCCTCTTCCATTGTTCTCAATAAACACACTGTTGGTAGGGGACTGATCCCTACCAATCAGACATTTTCAACTTCCCATCATGAGATGGCTTTCAGCTGCTTCCTTTCCACTTATTCTGGTTTCTCTTCTAGACCCACTCCCTGTCTCAAATTCTGTTGCAAGCATGATCATTTACATAGGATCAAATGACTCAACTAGACTAGAGTCTGTCATCACACAGAAGCATTTTAAACCAGACTTATTAAGGAGCAGTGGAATGTTTATTTTTATCTCTGGTCTGTGTCCCACAGTTCGTAGTAGAAACTCCTACTGTGTTGAAAAATAAAGGCAGTTCATGCAGCGTTTTTCCTTTTCTGGTTAAGATAGTGTCCGTCCAAATCAGCACGGCCTACACATGTTGATTTTGTAATGCCAAAGACAACCAGAGAAGGACGTTTGACCAGTCACTTTCAACTCAGCCTGTCCCGTTAAATGCCTGGTCTATTTCTTACTAAAATCATGCCAAGACTGTCGGGTCCTGGTGAAGATCTTGCAGTGATCTTTAAAGGTAATTAAATCTGTAATCTTATGGGGATATATTACACATAATTGTCAAGAGAGACCTGGTGGCCAGGTCTCCACTGGAAAAGATATATATATATATATATATATATATATATATATATATATATATATATATATATATATATATATATATATATACTGTCCTTCATTCAATAATTTAATCATGGAGCTGCTCCATTTTAGATACAATGACTCCAATTAAACAGAATCTGGTCCATTAGAAAGGGAAGAGTCCTTGGATGAATGATATCTGTAGATTCAAAAGAACGTCATCAAACTAAAATGGAACATCATTGGTTCAAGTGATTAAAAATATTCCAGAAAGTTCACTTTGCTAACAATATTTCTTCAAACAAAAAGTTGTTGGATAACTTGTTTTGTTTGATACATCAAATAGGAAGATTGCTCATGAAGCTCATCTCACACCTATTTTCTGACTGGCTGTCAGAACTTTCTTACATCCTCCTGCTAAAGGGTGCAGTGATATGATGGCTCCAGACCTAGGATAATTTACTGTTTTAATCTTGTTAAACCATTCAGCAACATTTGACACCGTCAATCCACCATCTTAACTGAGACACTAAACAGTGGGGTGTGGATCTCTGGGACTGTTTATAGTGCTTCAACTTTCAAACAGAAGCTTTAGTGTTATATTCTGCTAATCTTACATGTGTGGTGACAGAAGGCGCTGTTTCGAGCCCACACTGACCGACTGTCTGACAGACAGACAAATACATTATGCAGTATCTCCAACCACCTCTATGCACATTAAGTTAATTACGCGAGAGCCAAGAAGAAATTACAAACTGAAATTACAGGCTGAATGTCTGATCATTGATCCAACAGATTGGAGTTTTGAATTCTGCCATCAAATCAAACATAAGGAATTTAGCTATTTGTCAGTTAAGAATTCCTCAAAACAACTTGTTGGAAACTGTTTTGCGAGTTGAAAAGTACTTCCAATCTGAGAAGTTTGTTGTAAAAAGAGGAACTTTAGATGTTTTTTCCTGCTTTTTTTTTGCTCTGGTCTATTGTAATGCAATTTTTGTGAAAGAAAAGGTGTTGATTCTGATCAACTGCTTCAAAACTCAGCAGCAAGACACTTAACTTTAGCAAAAATGAAGAGCGATATGTATAGTGTTCGAGATGAACAAGCAGAGCAGATCACGATGGTTACATATTGAAATGGATGTTCTACTTCATTCCTACTGACCACCAGAGGTGGTGTTGTAAGCACTGAATTATACTTTTAGCACATGTCGGGTTCAATATTGATAATAACAAAGTCATTCATGACTAACTGGTGACCCATGTGAGTCTATATAGTCATATGACACCAGGAACTCTGTCCCTTTTTTTCTTCTCGTGCAAAGAGAAATAGCCCTTCTGTACACCACTACTTGTTCTTGCTTTTTGTTGCCCTAGGACTGGTTTGTTGTCATAGCTGCAGGTGAGTCTCGCCCTGTAGGGGAAGCGCAAGCTGCTTGCCGTTCTTCTTGTTTTGTCTTTCCCGAGGTTTGTTTACAGCAACAGTTGAGAGACAGTGGTCCATCATTGTTAAATCACTGCATTGTTATTGCCGCAGTTTCTCAGCGCATAGTCCCCTGCTGAAGTCTGTCCATCAATATGTTCATTATATGTTACAACCATATGTTACAATCCATCAAATGTTAAATATGTTCAAGTCCATCATGTAGCAGTCCCTCAGACCAAAGAAGAAATGGACAGCCTTGACGGGTGCAGTTGCTTTCATTTACTGGATTCATACCCAAGTTACACTGTGAAAACTAAACAAACACAAACATAAAATACATCTACTTAGATGCCTTTCTTTGACACAGAACATAAAAACATTTCATAAAGAACAAACTTTATAAACAAATAAGGCTCTAAACCTGTACCTCACTCCGCTGCCCAAGGGCCGCAAGGTGTTTAGTTGTAGGTCCATAAATCTGCTGCTATCGAGCCTCATCACGCTGCATTCAAAACAAATGTGCGCTCAGTCCTAATCTCTAATAACAAAAAAAGAGCGCCTTCTTTCAGTTCTCCCGTCTGTGGGATATTAAGCTCTGAGCACCTGACTGACAGGAAGGTAACAGAAACTTTCTTACTCTTGCGCGCAGCTTACTGCCAGCTGAGCTACAGCACCCCCTACTGTACAGTACCAGTAACAACATAAATTCAGCTTATAAACACAGAACAGACATTTACACATCATATGCTACAATTGCTGTACTGTTGTTGCCTATTTGCACATTTCTCTCAGGAATATCTAACTGCACATTTCTGTAAAAGAAGCCTCAAATCATTGCACAAAAGTAACTTATTACCTGATTATTGGGATTCATGAAGGACGGACTAATCTATGTAACATGGTTCATATCACTTGCGAAGGGAATGATGCTAAAGCCCTTGGACTCTGATATGAACTTTTCTTCTCCTTTTCTATCTTCCTTATGTTTGCACAATCTATTGTGAAAACAATCTGTACACATTGCTTAATGCATGTTGTTTGTTGTATGTACTCTAAGCCGGAGTATCTGAAAAGAATTTCCCCAAGGTAACAATAAAGAATCTTGAATCTTTGACTGGAGCAAACTCTGGAACCACTGTGGGGAAGAGAGCAGGGCTAGTGGCCGAGAACAACTCAGTGTGAAGGTGTGAGCAATGAGTAAAAGTCACAAATAAAAGCCACTAATCTGGAAGCTGGGAGGTTGCACTGGTTCTGACAGTTGGATCCAAAGGCTCCGTGTGGGTGATTCGAATCACTGACCGACTGATCCATTGCTTGTAGTCAGAGTGCGGGGCAGAAACAGAAGGGGAACCTGTAGTCAGTGCTTGAGTCATAAACAGTAAAGCTGTCAACATGCTGAGGTTTCTAATAGGGCAGAAGCAAGGGGATAATCCAAGATCTAGGCTTTCAGTGGGTAACCAGAGGAATACTTCAGGCAGAGGTCCAACAGGGGCAAATACAGGCAGACTTGGTCAAGAGATGGTTCAGGGTTTTTCGAGGTCCACACAGAGAAGCCAACAGCAGTGGACAGAGCAAAGGTCAGGCAGCCATCTTGGGATGCCTAACTGCAATTTCTGCTACAACACTACATGGTTGAGGCACTGATTTTCATCCCGGCCGCTTCGCACTCGGCTGCGAACCGCTCCAGTGAGAGCTGTAGATCACGCCCTGATGAAGCCAATAGGACCACATCATCCGCGAATAGCAGAGACACAATCCTAAGGCCACCAAAATGGATCCCCTCAACACCTTGGCTGTGCCTAGGAATTCTGTCCATAAAAGTTATGAACAGAATCAGTGACAAAGGGGGACCTTGGCGGAGTCCAAATCTCACTGGAAACGAGTCCGACTTACTGCCGGCAATGCGGACCAGACTCTGACACCGGTCGTACAGAGACCTGACAGCCCTTATTAAAGGGTCCGGTACTCCATACTCCCGGAGTACCCCCCACAGGATCCCTCGGGGGACACGGTCGAATGCCTTCTCCAGATCCACAAAGCACATGTAGACTGGTTGGGCAAACTCCCATGCCCCCTCCATGATCCCGCTGAGGGTATAGAGCTGGTCCAGTGTTCCACGGCCAGAACGAAAACCACACTGTCTTTTCCTGAAACCGAGATTCAACTATCCCACGGACCCTCCGTTCCAGAACCCCTGAATAGACCTGTACCAGGTAGGTCTTAAGAGTGTGAAACCCCCTCTGTGGCAGGCACTGAGATGAGGGGCAACAAGTATGCCCACCCAGCTCGGCGCCTCTCACCAGGGGCAACTCCAGAGTTGGAAGAATGTGCAGCCCTTCTCAAGAAGACTGGTTCCAGAGGCCAGAGCGGTGCGTCGAGGTGAGTCCGACATTCCACATCCCAAGAGCCAGCTTCTGCAGCCGAGGATCGAACTGCCGAGGTCCCGCCGTCTACTGCCTATATTAACTACTAACTCTCTATTCACTTACTTATCATTCCTCCAGCATATTTTAGGCCTTTGACTTGAGTGAATGTAAAAATAGTACCTGTCATGGTTTTGACGGGTTGGCCCACATGGCAGATCACCACTCAGGAGGCAAAGAGCAGTTAAGGCGTTTATTGTGACACACAGTTGTGCAGGGATGAAAGTGTGAATAATGTTGTGGGAGTGTTATTCTGAAG